>NW_007727223.1:231348-319990 GCF_000696425.1 Galeopterus variegatus
TCCTCAGCCTCCTCCCCTCCCCCCCACCCGTCCCCCTGCCAGCTTCCGCTCCACTGATTTTCTTGTTGAGAACCTTCTCTGGGGGTTACATTCTAGGCAGTCCAGTTAAATGCAGGGGCCTGTGGTTCTCTTCCTGGCTCCATTTGCTGCATGTGAATGGTCTGGAGGAGTGGTTCTCAAATTTCAGTGCACATCAGACTCACCTAGAGAGCATCAGAAAACCCAGATCATTTTGTCTCACCCCAAGAGATTCCAAAATAGGTCTGGGGATTCACATTTCCATCGAGTTCCCTGGTAAACTTGATGCTACTTTCTGCTCCAGAGACCACAGTTGAGAACCACTTATCTGGAGACTCAGTATCCAAAAATGAGTTAAGGAGAAGGGCTCAGGCAGGAAGGATAGCCCCCTTGGGGAAGACCTGGGCTAGGGATCCAAAGACCTGATGCCTGCCCTCATTGTGCAGCAAACTGGAGTTTGACAAGTCATTCAGCTTCTTCAGGCCTCAGTTTCCTCATCTGTAAAATGATAGCACTAATCTACTTTTATCTGGGCTATTTTTAGCTGCAGAATCAGTTCTTCAAACGTGCCAAGAAGGCCAGCATGTGAAAGAAATAAAAGTGGAGCTGCTCTGGATGAGATGAGGGGACAGGGGCCAAGCTGCCAAGTTGCTCTCCACCTCTGCCCCTCATCACTGCCCACCTCAACCTGAGCTTCTCTGGGAGACTCTAAATAATCTCTTGTGCTTTACAGAGCCCACTTAAAAAACCCTGTTTTTGGCAATCTCTAAAATTCATTAAGATCCCTTTGCGTTCATACTTTCCAGAATCCTCTTCCTCCTAAATTTTTCTCTCCTTGGAGCTTCTTCATCTTTTTTTTATTTGATGTACAATTCACAGATCCATAAAATTCACCCTTGTAAAGAGTACAATTCAATAGTTTTAGTATATTCACAAAGTTATGCAACGATTACTGCAATCAGTGTTAGGACACTTTCATCACCCCAGAAAGAAACTTGAGTGAGTACCCACTAATAGTCGCTCCTCTTCCTCCCTTCCCAGCCCCAGGTAATCATCAACCTACTTCTGTCTCTAAGAATTTGCCTATTATGAACATGCTATATAAATAGAATTATACAATATGTGGCCTCTTGTGTCTGGCTTCTTTCACTTAGCATAATGTCTTCAAGATTCGTCCACATTGTAGCATGTATTGGTCCTTTTTTTATGGCTGAATAATATACTCCATTGTATGGATATACCACATTTTGTTTATCCATTCATCAGTTGATGGACATTTGCATTGTTTCCGCATTTTAGCTATTACAAATAATGCTGCTATGAATATTCTTGTACGAGTCTTCATGTGGTGGACCTATGTTCTCAGTTCTCAGGTTTATACCTCAGAGTGGAATTGCTGGATCATATGGTCACTCTGTGTTTAGCTTTTTAGGAACTGCCAAACTGCTTTCCAAAATGACTGTACTATTTTACATTCCCACCAGCAATGTATGAGAAATCTGATTACTTCACATCTCAGCCAATACTTATTATCTGTCTTTTTTATTATAGCCATCCTAGTGTGTGTGAAGTGGTATCTCTTGTGGTTTTTGATTTACAGTGATATTTATCATCTTCTCATGTGTTTATTGGCCATAGTACATATTCAGATCCTTTGCCCATTTTTTTAATTGGGTTATTTGTCTTTTTATCATTGAGTTGTAAGAGGTTTTTTTATATATTATGGGTACTAGACCATTATTATATATATATGATTTACAACTATTTTCTCCCGTTTTGTGGGTTGTCATTTTCACTTTCTTGACAATATCCTTTTACACACACAAAAAAAAATTTAAGTTTGATGAAGTCCAGTTTATCTATTTCCCCTGAGAGCTTCTTGAGATGTACAGTTGAACTGAGTTTCACAAGATGACACCAGTCCAGCTGAGGAAGGGTTGATACAATAGGACTGGCCTTTCTGTCCCCTCAGCAGCTATTGCAGTCCCTTTCTACACTGAGTCAATTATAGCAATGTTTAAAAAGCTCCCACATACCTGGTCAGATGGCTAAACAAATTTTCCAAGTAAGCCAAGTCACTCTGATCTTCACTTTTTTCTTTTTGAGCTGGAGGTTTGGAAAGTATAATGGGAGGGGAGGAGTTGTCACAAACTCCACTGAGAATCTGGTGAAAGTTATGGAGCCATCTCCCAGGGGGAAAAAACACACACACACAATTTTACTATACAATTTCAGGGGACTGTGGACCTCCTTAGACTAAACCACAGACCCCAATTGGAGATACTTGATGAGTAATAACAAGGTGACTTTTATCACAATGGACCCTGTCTTTCATCTTTACTAACCACTAACCACTTAACCATCTCTGTGCTAAAGTAGAATAACCTTGGCTTAATCCTGGAGTCTGGTTTCCTAGGAAGAATATGTTGCATAGTGGTTTAACATTCTATGGATCCCACACCATAGCTACTAAACCATGTGATCTTGAGCAAGTCACTTTCTCTTGTAACCTCACTGTTATCATTTGTCAAATGAAAGGAAGAATATGTTGCATAGTGGTTTAACATTCTATGGATCCCACACCATAGCTACTAAACAATGTGATCTTGAGCAAGTCACTTTCTCTTGTAACCTCACTGTTATCATTTGTCAAATGAAAGATACAGCATGCAATATACAACATTTGGAAAGTATACAGCTTATTAAAATTGGGGATAAAGTCCTCTGACTTCTGGCTATAAGATAAGAAAGTTGTCTTGAATTTGCCCAAATACTAACATTATTGACACTAAACAGCAGTACCCATTTCTTTCTGAACATAGTTCTAGTTGATAAAGTAAAAAAGACTACATGTGTTCTCCACATAGGACTCAACACTGTTTTTCTTAATGGAGACAATAACTGAGGCTTGTAAACTTTTTTTGTTTTTCCCAAAATAGTGCACACACCACTAGACGAAATATCTTTAAGGGCCCATCCAATTCTGCATTCCAGTCTATGATTTTTATCAAAAGGCTGTCAGTTTTCTTAAGCCATGCTGGAGAGAGATATCATGACATTTCTCCTTTGTATAATTGAACATGAGACATCTTGGTGACCAGCTTGTGGGAAGTGAGGCCTCTTCTGAAGCCAAGTGACTGATAACAGTCAGAATGAAGCTAGACATGGTAGTCTGTAAATATATACTTCCCCTGAGCAGCCTGGCACAGTAACTGTGACCTTGAGCAGAACTTCAATGGAAAAATCACATGGAAATGGTCCTTCCTTGACTTTTCTCACTTTGTAGGATGAGGATATTTATCTCCAAGGTAATAATGAGTTGTTAAAATGATATTGACCAAGGATGAGGGGAATCATCCTAAAATTTGGACAAGAATAGATAGAAGTTCAATGTTTTTATGTAGCTTGCACTTTGCGTATTGGATATGAAGCCCGTATTATAGATCTAGTTGCCAATACCAGCCTCCTCCTGGATTCCAGCTCCCTCAACCTGTGATAGACCAGATACTGGCCAGGTGATGCAATCTTCCATTTTAAGTTTACTTCCAGAATTTCATCACTGGGTTAACGTCTCATCTAAAGGCAGCTTTCGACACATTTGTTTACATACTTTTTCATCTTAAATATTTATTTTTTCATTAAAATTTGTGAAGTACCAATAAAGAGGAAATTGTGTATTAAAGTTTCTCACTTTGTCTAGTGTGTTTTCATCTCATTTCGAAGGTCAGATGGTCTTTACAGAAAGACAACATACACACAATCTGTTCCATGACAAGGCAAAATGTGCAGCACAGGAAGTCAAGTGGGATGATTTTCACGTAGTGATTGTGAATTTGCAGCAACTTAGCTCATCAGAAGCAAAAGTGAATCACCAAACTTTCCATGCCATTGAAGATTAATAGTTCTAGTAGCTATCACCACGATCTAGGGCTCCAGGATAGAATGCAGGGGTACAGGTCAAGTTAGTCCAAGAACTCCAGCAGAGGACTGGAAAATGTAAAAGGGGAAAGATCCTTCTTTGTACCTACATTAGGACACAGATATAATTGGATAGTCAATTTGACTGCAAGAGATTTTATGTCAAGATAATCTAGTAGAGGGGATGGTTGTTAAAAGATGCCCCAGTGGTATGTGTACCTTGTCATGGAGCTTCACATGTGCATAGAACAATATATCTCTGAAAAAAAAGAGCAAAGAGTGAAGGCAGAATACTCACCATTGCTCCAGAAAAGCACCTTAATCAAATAAGCCTCATGTATTTATGTATTTTGTAATTACTTGAATAGGAATGGGACCTGCTTTGATATTTACCCCTTTGCTACTCGATAAGCAGAGGGACTATTTCTTTGCCCTACTGAAGAAATTTATACACACATGTAACCACCATACTAATCAATTAGTAATAGTGGTAGTAGTGGTGATACTGCGACATAGCACTTCTAAGTTTCTAAATCATGTTCCCATGCGTCGTTTGATTACTTGGCTAGATGAATCTGCTTTCTATATTCATAGCAGTGATAATGTTAGCCCCATTGCAGAAATGAGGGAATAGACCAGAAAGACATTGACATGCTCAAGTTTGCCCTGGAAGTAAGAGGGAGAATGATCATATCAAAACAGTTTGTTTTATAAGCAGAAAGATAAGAAATGTGTATTATAACATGAGAAGAGTAGAGATCATAGTATTTGTTCAGAATGAATGAAAGAGATGGGACTACCTAGAGAGAAGTTAGGGTTAAGTTTGACATGGAAAAGTTGCAGGTGGGAAGAGGTTCTCATAAACCACCATGTCTCTATATGAAAGGGTTTGAGTTTCCCCAGCTCCTGAAGAGAAAGCTGGTTTCTCTTGAGAGAAGGAATGACATCATTAACTCATCAAATCAAAACCCTAAATTCTTCTTGATGTGTGGAGAACAATTTCTCTTGTCTGTACTTACCATTCCAGCCAAGTTTTTCAAGAGAATGTTTCTATTCTCAGTGATGTTCTTCTTTGCTTGGTTAGAAACTCCTTGTTTAATATTTTATATTGTATTATTTTGCATACATCTAGCTTTTCTGGTTTAGTTAAATCCCATAATTTTTGATAAATGTGAATCATTTATAGAAATCCAAAGAAAACCTAGTGGAATGCGGCAGTCACATGAAGAGGGAAAGTAAGCATGTGATTCTGGATCTTATCTCAAGACCTAAAAATGAATTTGGAGCCTTGTCAATATTCCCGAATTCTTTTTCTCTGACATCTTTCTTTGTGTTCCTAGCACAGAATTCTGCAGATGATTTTTTGCTTTTAGCTTCAGGTTTATGCCACTTATGGATAAATCCTTTCTTGAATCTAGCGGGATAGCCAACATAGGTTCTGATTCATTAGGACTGTACAGTATGGGCCATTGCTTTATTTTCCTCTAATCAACTAAAATGAAATTGAATGAGATGACTAATAAGTCTCTCCGTACCCTTATCTTCTACTTGATGAACTTGAACAAATACTAATATTTTTTAATTAACTTATTTACTTATTACAAATATTCATGAGATACAAAGCTGATTGTCCCCCCTCCTGCCCATGATGTGGGGGCCAGATTCATACTAGGGGAATATCCATTACCAGAAATTACTTTTGTACCCTTTGTCCCCTCCCAATTATCCCCCGACCTCCCTCCCCCTCCCCCTCTCTCTCCCCTTCACTCCAATTTGTAGCCCTAGGAATGTTCCCTCCCTCTGTTGGATCACAGCACTACTGTGCTCTTTCTTTCCTGCCTTCCTTTCTCTCTTAGCTCCCACATACGAGTGAGCACATGCGGTATTTATCCCTCTGTGCTTTGCTTGTTTTACTCAACATAAATTTCTCCAGGTTCGTCCATGTTGTTGCAAATGGGAGTATTTCATTCTCTTTTATGGCAGAGTAGTATTCCATAGTGTATATACATATACCACAGTTTCCTTATCCAAACATCTATTGATGGACATCTAGGTTGGTTTCATATCTTTGCTATTGTAAACAGAGCTGCAGTAAACACGGGAGTGCAGGTATCTCTTCGACATGATGATTTCCATTCCTCTGGATATATACCTAGAAGAGGGATTGCTGGATCATATGAAAGATCGATCTGTAGTTGTTTGAGAAACCTCCAAATTGTTTTCCAAAGTGGTTGTACTAATTTACATTTCCACCAACAGTGCATAGTGTTCCCTTCTTTCCATACCCTTGCCAGCATTTGTTATTCACTGTCTTTTTGATTATAGCCAGTCTAACTGGAGTGAGGTGGTATCTCAATGTGGTTTTAATTTGCATTTCCCTGATGACTAGTGATGTTGAGCATTTTTTCATGTATCTGTTGGCCATTTGTATATCTTCCTTTGAAAAACGTCTATTCAGCTCCTTTGCACATTTTTTAATTGGGAATTGCTATTATAGCTGACAAAATATTTTCACATCTAGACCCTCCCTTGAACTTCAAAACAGATCTATGAGTCTGGGAGTATGACTGCCAGGAAACGGCTTAGGCACTGGTTTTTGAAAATAATAGTAATAGAGCAGACCAGCTAAAAATCTTCATACAGAGTTTGCCTCATTTCCTTTCTAAAATCAGTCATTTGTGCTGGATTTCTCCTATCATTGGTTCTGGGTGGTAATGTTATTATCTGTTTTGTTTTGTTTTGTTTTGCTTTTTATAGATAAGGAAACTGAGCTAAATTTTTGTAGGCAACTTGACTTCCCAACTTTGCAGTGGGACTTTATCCAGTTCTTCAAACCACAAGTAAACCTCCCCTTTGACTTTAAATGAATTAACCTAATTCACATCCATTTGCTCAGTCTCAGTAATCCTGATTGCCAGTTATCAGAATGTTAAACCACCTTACTATGGCTTATTTCTGTACGGTTTCGTAGCTTTTTGGATGGTTTCTTTAATTTTTATATTCTCATATGTTCTTTTGTCCTAATTTTTATTTGCACTATTCCTTTTTTTTTCTGTTCCTCATTAATCATCCTTCTGAAAGTTTGCTAAAGAGTGGGTAAGTGCATTTTCCCTTCCAAATAACAATGCTTTGCATTGTTATTTTTTTGTTAAGAAAATATGGAATAATTCAAATGGATACTAAAATGATCTAATAAATGTCAAGGAGCTGGCATATAATATTTTGTGTTGAAATCACTTTTCATTTTTCCCTGGCATTTACAGCAGATTTTGGTTTGTGTGGAGGTTTGTTTTCACTTTGCTATTTAAATGTAATTGACAGCCACAGTTAGAGAAATTGAAAAACTTAGCAGAAGTCTCAGTAGAGGCTCTAAGCTGATTCTGCTTATCCATGAATAGAGAAAATGAGTGACTTGCCACAAGGGTTCAGAAAGAAACACTTCACCTCGACACTAAGTCAACACCTGGAGATAAAGTTGGGGTGCTCTGAGACATTAACCCAAAGTGTCTGGT
This sequence comes from Galeopterus variegatus, assembly GCF_000696425.1. Lineage (NCBI taxonomy): Eukaryota > Metazoa > Chordata > Mammalia > Dermoptera > Cynocephalidae > Galeopterus > Galeopterus variegatus. The sequence goes on from NW_007727223.1 coordinate 238,797, forward strand.
GGTTTCAGAATAATTTTCACAAAATGAGTCACAGTGCTGTGGTCAAATTCCCTTCAGAAGGATTTCACTACCTAAGCTACATCCCCCGAGCAGTTTCCGAAAGATAATTTTTTATCTTCTGTATTAAATTACTGTCGTATCTTGCTTTGTAAGATCCGTATCAACACACTGCTAGTCCATTAAACCATCCATGTGTGCTGTTTGTAAATGTGTATATATGTCTACACACATTAAAGGCATCGAAAGCCTTGGGTAAAGAACAGTGAGCCTGGTAATTTAATTTTTTTTTTTTTTTAAGAGCTTCAGATCTTTCTCCATCAAAGATCTGGAGTCAGAATCTTACAAATGCTTCTGGGACTATGAAAATAAAATGGGTCTGCAGGCCAAGCTTTATTTATAAATTGCGTTGTCTAAAAATTACTGACGGATGTAGTGTCATCACCTCCCAAACATGCTAATATTTGTCTTTCTGTGTTCTTTAGCATCAGTACCATTCAAAAATAGATGAACTAATTGAAGAAACTGTTAAAGAAATGATAACACTCTTGGTTGCAAAGGTAACCTTCAGCTTCAGGTGAAATGTTTCATTGTGAACATTGCTTTGTTATGTCTGCATTTCCATTAAAATGTAACACGTTAAAAAAGTTGAGCTGGCTACTCGCATCTCTCAGGAAACAAGATTGTACATCACCCAGCCTCAGCTCTGAATGATTCTCGGATGATCGCGAGCCGTGTGAAGATAAATTGATGAAGTGGCATATGTTAACTTAATAAGAATTTGTCCCCAAACATGGCATTAGGTTATGCGGGAAATGTTTGTTTTGTTTTTCAGCACTGACAAAGTTAGATTTTTAGTTGAGCTGGCTACTCTCATCTCTCAGGAAACAAGATTGTACATCACCCAGCCTCAGCTCTGAGTGATTCTCGGATGATCGCGAGCCGTGTGAAGATAAATTGATGAAGTGGCATATGTTAACTTAATAAGAATTTGTCCCCAAACGTGGCATTAGGTTATGCGGGAAATGTTTGTTTTGTTTTTCAGCACTGACAAAGTTAGATTTTTAAATACGGAAAGTTAAGTGGTAATAAGGAATTCTGCCATCATGAAAACCCCTTTTCCTCTAGTTTCACATGCAGTGAGAGTCATAATAAAACATAAAAGTCAGATAAAGCTATTTCAGTCACCCTCATGAATTATAGAATTTTAACTAAGTAATGCTGAATGGGAAGACATTTATATTTGCCAGTGCTAAACTTCTGTTTCCCCCAAATTACTGATAAAATACAAATAAAAATAGATTGGATTAAATGTAGTGCTAATATGTAACGTAAAAACTGCTTTGCGCAGTTTTGGATTTTGAAAAGTGCATTTAATATTATCGCATGCTATATGCAACTCAATAATATTTTGTCACTTTGCACTTCTGTAACACTCTATATTTGCAATCACATAATAATGAAGAGAAAGCCGGATAAGTCAAATATTTCCATGTAAAGGCAGTCTATTCCTTTCTCAAAAGGCGGGAATCAAATAACAGAATACAGAAATGAACAGAGGGCTCAATCCCAGTCTCTATGTGGTTGGGAAATGTTGCTCTTTACTGTGAACAATTATAGTTTGAAATAATAATCTTCTTTTCTTTTTTGCTGTTTTATTAGTTTGTTACTATCTTGGAAGGAGTACTGGCAAAATTATCCAGATATGACGAAGGGACTTTGTTTTCTTCTTTTCTGTCATTTACCGTAAGTAAAGAGCTTTTTTTTTTTTTTTTTCTCCCTGGCTTTTGTTTTAGTTTTGATTTTGGTTTGGGTTTGGGGGAGAGGCGCTGTTGTATCATTTTGTTTTGGGGGTGTGTGTTAATTGCAGTCAATTATTAATGTATAATATTAATACTAAGAGAATAAGCAAGACATTTCATAACAGCAAGTTATTCAACATCATTTCCATTTCATTTGTGAATGTGTGATGTGTGTGTGTATGTACAAACCACGCGCACACACACACACACACCTCTATATGCATGCCTCTAAAAAGCTGCCTGCCTAAGACCACTTTAGCCATCTCAGGCAAATTATTTAATGCGGGACACCATTTCCTTATCTGTAAATGAGGAAAATTAATTTTAAAGGTTGCAAATGGAGATTGCAGGTAAGATAGAGCTGCAGATGTGTTTTATATGATCCTCACTGTGTCAGGTACATTCTTCTTAACTGAATTAGTTACCCACATTTAAAAATCAGGAGACTTCACTGGGAAATCCGTATTTCAGGGTAGGCCAGCATACGTGCATAGCAACAGTCTGCTGGAGCTGAGTCTCAGCCGTCTCCATAGACGGGATGTGTGTTTGCCCTTTGTTGTAGCCTCCCTTGGCTGTTTCACTCATTCATATACCTACCTGGGCTTGGGACCCATTTGAGTTTACAACCTCCGGAGCAGATGACCAAGTTCTTTATAAATTCTGAGAGGCTCAGATTCTGTGCCAGAATTAGGCAAGGGCATAGAAGTGAGGTAGATATGGCTGGGCAGAAACTAGCCTTATTTTTTGTAGATAAATGATCAAAGAGATGGCCGCATAAATGGGCTGTTTCAGGGGCCCGGTTCTCCCACCCCTCCTAGTGCTAGGTGGGCACTGTAGCTGCCTGCTTCCCTGCCACTTCTGACAACAGGGTTCTTCCTGGCTCTGAGACCAGCTGTTTTCCTCTGACAGTGCCCTTCAAAAGGCAATCAATTTAGGACCCACTGTCTGTGGGTCTTTAAAACAGCCTTACTCTATGAGGAATCTCCCAGATAGGTTTGAATGTCAAGACAAGGCCCTGCACAGGGTAGTGCAGAGCACATCATCTTTGGAACCTTGCAGAACTAGGTTCAAATCCCATTACTGATATTGACCAGCTGTGTAATCTTGAGCAGGTATGTCATTCTCTCCAATCTTCAGTTTTTTCATCTGTAAGGGAGTGGGGGTTGAATAACGTTTTCCATAATGAGCTGTTGTGAAAATAATAAAGTAGGTGAAATAGCTTAGCATAGTCCTAGCTCATAGCAGACCTTAATTAGTGGCAGCTATTATTAATAAAAGGTAACTAAAATGGCAGTTATAAAATGCAAACCTACATGCTCACAGCTTCTTTCCAAATATACCCTACTTTGGTCTTTCCCCAACCCATACATTAGTCTTCCTGGGAATTAAGGGACAGGTAGACAGAAAACATTGAAAGCAGTTTCTAGATAGCATCCACATATCTGTGTGCCCAGCTTGTTTTGACATGCAGCTCTGATCTTCTCAGGTGTAAGAATTGAAATCACTCTCAGAGGTGTGATAGCCTCAGTCTCTGAAGCCTATTGGCAAAGGTGGGTTGAGAAGGGGGTGGTGACAATAGGAATTCCATCTAATTTCACTCTGTAGAACCACCCATAAAGTGTCACAGCTGAAAGGAAACCTATGCAAGCCACTTTTTTGATGAAGAAACCAAGGCCCAGAGAGGGGGAGTAATTTGTCTAAGGTCACACAGCTATGGGCAGCGTGGGGACAGGAACCCAGGTCTTCTGCCAGCTCTCCCCCACCACTGAACAGCTTCCTGAAGAGAGTGGGATTCAGCTGGCAATTGCCTGGCACTAGAAGGCAGATGGGCAAATGAGTGGGGAAGATTCATAAAGAAGGATTCAGGGCACATGAGTGGGAAATATTAGATAATGTTTCATTCCTCAGTGAAGTCATGGAAATGGTGAAAAGAAAATGCGACAGTTCTGGAAAATGTTCCCCTGACACCCACAGAAGACATTGCTTTCTTTGAGTCTTTATTTTGAGCAACTGTTTTTACTGCACTGGACTTGAACCCGTGAAAACCAGGAAAGCCCCTCTGCTCTTTATTGAGCAGAATTCAATCCACCAAAGGCCCCACCCTTATTACTGACTTACCAAGAGGACCACTGGGAGGTGGCCCAGTGGCAGCAATATCACAAACATGGTACCAGAGAGAGTCTCACAGGAGGGTTAGAAACAAAGAAGACCCAGAGTGTCCTAGGCAGGAATTTTCAAGCTGAAATGCCCATCCTCTCTTCTCTTCTTTCTGAGACATTTTCAGCCTCACAGCATGCCTGGCGAAGGCACCATGATACAGAACACTTAGGTGCCTGTTGCTGGGCCTGTAATTTCCCTTCTTAGTGACACTTCTCCCACACACTTGGCCACCCCAAGGCCAAAAGCACCCACTTATCATTTGCAGCCTATGTTCTCATCTCCTGCCAGTATTGCAGTATCAGGGAAGTCGAGATGTGCTCAGAGGTGGGAAGAATATCTCCACACATGGGCTCTGAGCTCCTGCTCAAATTTCAAATGGCCTTCGAAGGCTTCCTGCAGCCCAGTCGTGTTAACTTCCCAGGAGTGGAGTGGAATGGAGGGCAGAGGGTTGAGCAGAACAGCAGGTATTGTGGAAAGAGCCTGAAACCAAACAGAGAACCAGCTGTGAGTCCCAGGACCCTGGACAAAGGCGTGGAGATAGTGCCGGCACGCTGGCATGATTTCCCTCACTCTGCTCCCATTTCTGATTCAATTCTTCAAGTATTACTGTGCACTTACCACGTCCCCACCTCAGCAGGGCTGCCAAGTACGAGCCATGTGCTCTGCCCCCCAGAAAGCTGACGAGTATCGACAAATATGCCACCCTTTCCCCCTCTTTCTTCTGCTGAGTGCCTCCTTTCCTGGGTGGGCTTGATTTCATGGTCCAAGCCAGACATTTTGGAAAACGTCTGCAGTGGCACAGAGCAGGCAGGAATATTTATTTCTCGTCTCCATCTGCATTGCTTCCTCTCTTGGAGAGGAGTTGGGGGGAGGAGGGAGGATGAGATGTGGCTTCTTCGTGCCAGCCCGAGAGGCGCCCAAGCACACCCTCCTCCCCTCCCTCGCCAGCCTCAGCAGCAGTGGCAGCCTGGGATTTATGGAGGCAGGCTCCTTTCGAACTTTTGAAAGATCAGCCCGGTTGGAAGATGCAACTAGCAACTATCCGCCCATTTCCCTTGACAGCAAGATGTGCTTTTGTGTGGGGTGCCTGTTTAGAAGGGTCCCTGTCTTCTGGGTACCCTCACGCTGTTCTTTTAGGAGACCGAGAAGAGGGACAGCAGGTGCCCAGGTTCCTCTCCCAGGAAGTTAAAATGATTTCTGCAGTCCTATCCAAGTGTTAAGAAATATGCCGGTTCTGGAATTCATTCATTCATTCATTCACCCATTCATTCATTCACCCAGCATATATTTACTGAGCACCTATGTGTTATATATTGTGCTAGGTGCTAGGGACACGGCGGTGAGCAAGAAAGACATTTTCTCTGCCCTATTGGAGCTTACATTTAGAAAAGGATACAGGCAATAAAAAAAGAAAGAAAATTGTCAAGTGGAGGAAGGGTTGCACAGGGCATAAACTGGAGAGCAAGAGAAAGTGGGGAGCATGACATTGCTAGAATGGTCATGCAAGGTCTCTCTGAAGAGAAGACGAGATTCGAGCTCAAACTTGGAAGAGCCAGCCATGGATAAAAAGGAAGGGAGAGTCTTCTGGACAGAACAGCAACTGCATTAGGCATGAAGCAGGAGGCATTCTTGAAGGTTATTTTGGAGGTAACATAAACAGGGTTTAGGGATCGAGTGGACGTTGGAGGTGGAGACTCAACTGGAGGGCCATGGGTGGAAGAGCTCAGCTTAGCCGAATGCATCCTGTCAGTGGGGTACAGCAAAAAAGATAGCTTAGAGTGGGGCAACCTGGGATGGGAACCCAGCTCTACCCCTTACCAAAGAGCTATGTGACCTGGAATGAGGGACCGCACCTCGGCTTTTGATTTCCTTCAGTGTAACATGACGATGGTTATATTAGATGAATTCAGAAGTCTAAAATAACTACAAGAGCTACAGCTCCTATTCCTTAAGCACTTGCTAAGTGCCTGGCACATAGCTAAGTGCTTTAAATGTATTTTTCCTGTTAAATCCTCGGAACAATCCCATTCCAACAACACTCTTCTGCAGATGATGAAACTAAGACTCAGAGAGGTTAAGCACCCCAGCTCCAGCTGAGTACTCTCTCCACTCAACTCTGGAGCCTCCACAGAGGAATGAGGATGGAGAGGAACCCAGCCCCCCACCCAAAGCAGACAGAACAATTATGTCAAGTCCTCTGAAGCCCCCTAGAATTCAGCTAAGAGCCTCCCAACAAACAAATCCATTCGAGGTGGTCATGAATGGACGTACATAACACAGAAGCCACTCAGGACAGGGAAAATAAAGCCCATTTTAGGGTTGTCAGGAGCCCAAAACCTACTATATGTCCAATCGTCTAGGTCTCCAATTACCCCCCCATTCACTCTTTTTTTCCTTTTGCCAGCATTTTCATTGTTTTGCCACTTAGAAATGAAACAAAATAGATATGCTTCTTCCTGCTAGGATCAGTGACAAAGGGCTGGAGTCAGTGTGAATCAGTAGCATTGATTGCTTTTGTGCAGAGCTCTCGATGCCATGCCTTAAAACAAGACTGCCACCTTGGTCAAATACCAGAACTGGATCAAGGGAATTCACTTCTGTTCACAGAACATTTTGGTCAGGAAACAGCTCAGATTTTAGAGTGGGGTGAGTGTCGATAAGAGTTTGTTAGTGTTTTCAGTGATGGCGTTTCATTTTTGCTTTGGCTTCAAGGAATGCTCAGGATGGAAGAGACAGTTTTTACAGTGTGGGCTGGTGACGGATGATGTAGACAGAGAGGTTTGGTCCACCATCCATAGAGTAACCTCATTGAATTATCAGCTGCCAAGTTCATGTGATTCAAGTCAATTGGCTTCTACATTTCACAGTAAGGTGGCTGCCTTGGACAGAAGCACCCACCGTGGTAGTTACAGCTGGCATTTATTGAATGCTACTATGCTCTGGGCACTGTGCTAAGTGATTTACATGCATTTTCTCATTTGATCCTCACAATCACTCTATGCAATAAATTCAATTAGTATCCCCATTTTACAGATAAGAGATGTTGAGTAATTTGTCCAAGTCACACAACTACTGAGACTTCACCCTAAATTTACTCCTTTATTATCAGCAGAATGTTATTCCCCAAAGAAACACAGAAACCCGTAAATGAAGTCAATTAGTGACGCTTCCAGAACCATCCACTAACTGATATCATTCCTAAGGGAAAGAGGCATCTATTTTTCACATCTTACTAGTAGAAATATTTTATAAATAACTTACCCACCAGCCAGCCAGTTTTGCAGTAACACCAAAATAATAGACATTCAAAATTCCCCACTTCCTTTGTGCTTTCCAGACAGGCGTCAGTTTTATGTTAGTCCTTCATCAACACATGTTTATTGAGTGCCTACTATGTGCTAGACACTAGAAGCTCAGCAACAAATAAGAGAGGCAATGCCTCTTATTGTACATTTGCATGAGGGAGATATATTCTCAACAAATAATTTACAAGCATGGTGATTACTCAGAGAGAGAAGTAGCCAATGCAATGAGACTGCAGACCAGAGGGACCCAACCTCATCTGGGAAGCCAGTGAAGGAAATGACATTGGAGCTGAGATCTAAAGGATTAGTAGAATTTTTCCTAGCAAAGAACAAAACAAAGAGAGTTCCAAGGCACAAAGACCTGGAAGAGAAAGGAAAGGTCTAATACATTCTGGGAATTGACAGTTCTTTGTGACTCAGGGAAAGGTCTGAACAGGAGAGAAATGACAGGAATGTGGTCAAAGAGCTGCACAGGAACCTGATCATGGAGGAGCTTGCCCACGGTATGGAATTTAAGGGTTTTAAGCAAAGATATTACCAAAATTGACTCAGCCAGAATAGTTAAGAAAGGTCACAGACAGACCAGCTCCCTGTTACAAGCCAGCACAGGGCTTGCAGTCCTCTGATACTGAAGCTGTAAGCTGCTGTTAAAAGTGTTTCAATAAACAGCCAATTATTTCCTTGGATGTATTTTGTTCGCACGGACCAACAAAAACACCATGCCCTAAAAAGCTAGAGAATTATAAGCCACTGATCTGCTGTATCCTCTACCAACTTCTTTCATCAGCCACACCCCCGTGTTTCATAATTTCACATCCACTTTGGGGTCTGTGACAGATCATTTTATCGCCTAGTGGGAAAATCCTCATTTCCAGTTGATGCCTTGAAAATGCAGTTGACAATTAACAAATCTGCTGTCCAGAGCAACCCTTCAGAAGCTCTACAGAAGAAAAAAGAAAAACATCCAATCTTAACTAGTTCTCTTAATGTTCTTTAGTAGACAGCTGAATATCGTTCAAAGCGAACATAAGACAGACACAGTATTTTCTTCACACTGTGAGGTGATGAGCGACCAGGTTACAGAAATGCCAGCAAGGAAAGAAATACCTAATGAATATGTACATAGCTTCAAACAGGAAATAATTGTTTCAATATTAAAAGTTATAGATTCCCACTCCAAATCACATGCAGTGGGAAGCTTATTACAAGGAAGTTAGAGAGAAATGTGATTGTGAAGCCCAGACTAACAGAAATGTGGGCAGGTTGCTGACCATTGCTGAGTCTCAGTTTCTTCATCTGTTGAGTGGGAATGCTGACGTCTGCTTTGGAGAACCATCAGGATAATTAGAGATAAAGTAAGCAGTAGGCCTTGTGTGATACTTGGCATGTGGTAGGTGCTCTGTAAATAGCTGTTCTTAGTCTTACCATCAACTTACTCAAAACTGTAAGAAGGTTTAAATGATCCTAGTGCTTATAACTGAGAATTTTCTCACCTGTTCAGTCTTAGCATACAATCATTTCTCCTATAAGCAACCCAAACTATTATCAATGAAAAGATCAACCAAAACCCTTATAACACATTTCAGCACAGTCTTATATTCAAAAATTTGATTTGTCAAAGATATTTTCCATTATGTTTAGTGTATTTTTAGCATTTTGTGTTTTATTTTAACTCTTCAAGAGTTTTCATTCATACATGGTCTCTAGAATACCTCTTCATAAATTAAAACATTTGCTTGACCAGAATTGAACATCCCATTCTCCAAGCATATTTTGGTTTGAATTAGTTTTATTTCAATACACACTGAGATTTCTTGTTTGTCCGGTTCTGCTCCTTACTGGAGTATAGTCTTGGACAGATTAGTTAACCTCTGGGCTTAGCTGACTGATCTATAAAATGGGAATAATTATTATAAGAAGTACATTATGCGATATAGTTAGAATTCAATGAGAAAATGCTATATACATGGAATGGAATAAGCATTCAATACTGGTTAAATATGAGGGAACTTCAAAAAGTTCATGAAAACATTCATATTATCTATTTAATTCTATTTTTTGTTATTATTGTGGTCATTAGTGTGATATATCCCAAAGTAATGAATGTTAGAATCACTTAATTAGCCACCATGTTTTAAATGACTGCTGTATATAAATTACTAAATTAGGAGTTGTAGAGATAGATTTTTTTTAAATACCTTATCTCTGTCTGAAAGTTACTATCTAGAATGCATGCAGTAGAAGGAACTTTCAGGAGTTTCTGGTCTAGTGTTTCCATTGATGTGGTGGAATCTGCTTCCTACTGCTGAGGGCCAATTCTCTGCATCTCTTCCTATCTCCACATTTAGTAATGTCACGTTGGTAGCTTAAAATTGACCATGGTGGGAGTATTTGCACCACAGAAATTGGCAAACACTATCAATAGGGCTTTTTTTTGAGAGCCTTTTCACCAGCATACCACTGGGTATTTCCCAAGCATAGGCTATATACCACATGGTACCTGAGATGACATCAGTGGTAGATGCTAAAAAACAGAGCGTTAAATAACACCAATCACATTGTGAGAGGGTTATTCCTATTCCAATTCTCTTTTCATTCTTACTCTTCAATCAAGGAGAAAGTGTCTATTTAGTGCTTGTTTGTCTTTTACATTTATCTAAAAATTTCTAATTTTCATGTGTAACAGAGAGCGAGAGAGAGAGAAGAGGCCTCAGGCTTGGCACCCTTAGCAGGCAACCATGACCACCTAGAATTTAATAACTTTACTTCATTTATATTGTATTTATTTTCACCCTTACTTTCTCCTATTGAGAGTAATACTGATTTTCCACTTATAGTACTGATATGTTTCCTTTTATGATTAAACATTTTTAAAATGAGCCAATTTAAAGAATGTTAAGTAAATATAGTACAGATGGCATACGGGCTATAGCTCAAATCAGGAAGGTGGTATTGAGGCTGGAAGTTTGGGAAGTACTGATACTTTCTAGCCACCCCATTTTGCAGCTGTGGAAACTGAGACCAGAGAAGAAAAATGACTTGCCCAGCTAATTCAGTCGTAGAACCCAGACCCCCTATCTCATCCATTTGTTTGTTTTTCCCACTCTTTACTTGAAAGGAGGAAAAAAAAAAATTTTAAAGAACTCTCCACTGCATAACAGACCTAAGCTGACTATGATAAGTTGCCATTGGCCACAGTGACATAAACAATTTATAACTTCATGTTCAGGCTGAGGCAGCATTGGGGAAAAGGGGAGGGCATCAGGGGTGACAGGTGACCCCTTCATGCAGAGACATTACTGTTCAGTAACGACAGTGAGTACAGTGCTCACTTGCTCAACAGCAAGACCAAACAGAAGTCTTGGTGACATGTCTTACATCACGGCCCTTGTGTCCTTGGAGTTTGCTTTCTATGAGACTTTTTAGTGTTGAAAGATGTTCAAAAGGCAAAGCAAAACCTGAAAATGCCAGAGGCAGGCAGTGGCCCCACTTATAATCAACAAAAACGAGCCTCTGTGGCTGCTTGGAGATTTTACAAAATTAAAACTTTCCAAGTTGCAATTTCAAGTTTCTCCTAAAATGAGAGTATGTCATGTAAATAGACAAAATGGGAAAGCAGTACAGTGTAGCTGTTAAGAAGGAATCCCTGGAGTCCAAGGGGCCTGTGCTCAAATACCAGCTCTGTGATGCCACTAGCTGTGCATCTTTTAGGAAGTTGTTTAACCTCTTTGAGCCTCAGTTTCTTCATCTGTAAGTGATCATATTCACCACGCCCACCATCGTGAGAGTTAATCACTTATAAATTGCTAGGCAAGGAGTAAGTGTGCAACCTTGTTACGCCTTTGCAACATTAAGAGTTTGGGTTGAAGGAGCCCTTGAGCCTTGCAAAAAACCTCTCTGGGAATGAAAGATCGGGACAGAAATGAAGGAAACTGGGAGGAAAAACAGGTCTACTTCAATCAGGCATCTGTTCAGAAGCCCCGGGGGGGAAGAGAGATGAGAACATACACTTCCTGGATCTAGTCTTGGAGCACAGCACCCTGAGCAACAGGAGATGAGAACAATTCTCATCGCTAATGAGTCTGCAGCTCCTAATCAGTGCATGGAACAGAATGCTTTTGCTTAATAGAGATCATTTCCCTGCCTCTTGCCCAACTCGCTAGCAGTGCCAGCGGTCCTTTGTGTAATGAAAGGTGGGGACTTTGAGTAGTGGTGGGATGGGCAGTAGGAGGCATTATTACCCTATTACTATGATAATAGTTTAATCACAATCAATATTTATGAATATGCACAGAAGCTGTGCAATCAGCCAGCAGCTCTGCAACTCGGGGTTTTCATGTTCTTGCCTAAGGACGCTTTGCAGGAAAGCCTGGGCTCTCTCCCACCTGCCCTTGGCCACCTCAGAAACTCTACAGTGGTTCTCAGTGGTCATTTTAGAATATCCATGATGGTTACATAGTTAGATGTGAGGTCTTATTTGTGGTAGGTGAATATTACAACACTTTGTGCTTTTCAAAGTACTTGCACTGTCATTGATGTTTACCTTCAGACTTTGGTAAATTTATCTTGTGGAGAAAGTAAGGGGCAATCTAGGGGGCAGCGTGATACAGTAGAGAATCCTGTGAAGTCAGACACACTTGGATTCGAATCCTAGCTCTACTACTTCTCAGCGGTGTGCCCTGGGGAAAGCAACTTAACCTAGGAAGTTAAGTTAAGAGCCTGGTTTCTTTATTTGCAAAATGAGGAGACAAGTTCTTATAAAAATTGAATAAGATAGTGTGAATTAGGTAAACATCCATATTTTTATATGTGACTATATGTCCAGCATTAAGTATTTCTGTATTGTTTATGAGAAAACCGAGCAATTAATCCTTTTCCCAAGGTGCCATAGCCAATATTTGAGAGAGTGGGAGTGAGAGTCAAGACGTGGCCAATATTCTCTTTTTCATTATCTGAAATTATTTTTTTAACACTGGTTCCGTTTGCAAGCAACTTAGGGAAACCTTATTTTTAAACATCTCCATGTTTAACTCTTTTCTTTCAAATATGAATCAAATTTTGAAAACCAGTGATCATTTTTCTGAGCAATGGACATCTGGTGAGCTACTCATGAGAAATTTTTGGTGTCACAGTTCCCACATCTATAAAAACAGTATTTATAAACTCTGGCCCTCCTAAAAAAGAAAGTGAGGGGAAGTGGCCTGAAAAGGTATATGTATCTATGTAGTGTCGAACCCAGTGCCTACATGGCCCAGTGCTTCACAATTGGCCCAGCACACTATTGATCTTCAGCATTTCAGCCCCTCTGGTGACAGCTCCATCATGCTGTCTGTGATTCCAGATACACTTCAAGGGTTGTGTTTTTCTCCAGTCCTCAGGAAATGTTGGAAGGGGCTTTCACTGTAATTGTCACTTGGCCTCAAGCAGGAGCCACTGAGGTTTGCTCAACTGTTCACCCGCACGCACAGTCCCAGAACATCCGCCCACTCACACATTCTGTCTCACCCAAGCAGTCGGTCCCTCAGTTGGCACTTACAATTTATTCATCTTCCCAAGATGCACTTAGAGCATCCAGATTATGTATTAGGGACGGCGTGGGGGTGGGGGCGGGAGGAGATTGTTAGATTGTTAGGTTTTGTTTTTGTCTCTGTAGAGGACTATCTCTAAACCATAATTTCATCAACCAGAGAAGACCTTGAGGAAGTTACCCTAGAAAAGATACATTCTTCCCCCAAAATGCATTTCTCCACTATAATGTTGTAAATTCTATCATTTCTTTTGTTCTTTTTCAATAATTTTTTGAAGAAAGTAGTATAAGCACATGGTTTAAAAATAAAATAGTACAGAAACACTTGTAATTTTTTTTAAAAGCAACAGTTCTCTGTCCTGTCCCTTCCTGCCCTCGATCCCTTCCTTCAGAAGAGACCCTTTAGGGCTGGCTGGTTCGCTCAGTTGATTAGAGCAGCCTTATAATACCAAGTTCTCGGACTTGGATCCCTGAACTGGCCAGCCACCAAACACACACACACACACACACACACACACACACAACAACAACAACAACAAAAAACAACAGAAGGGACACTTTAAACAATTTTGTTTTGCCCCCGTATCTCTAAGTACTACTCTTAGATTGCTATTATTTGATCGGTCAATCTTAGAGATGATTTGACTCTCTATTAGAATAGATAGAGCTTTGACTCACTTTACCATCTTCCACGTCTCCTCAGCCCTCCTTCTGTTGCAGTTATATCAGTGTTGTTGTTACTGTCTTGGTACCTTTATAATTTTAAATTATACCCATTTGACTCTATTTTTTGTTTCACCCGCAAGATGAGACTATTGACACCCACACTCTTTTCCTCCCCCTGCTCCCTCTTCCATTAACTTCATGTTCTAACATGAAAATTGAATGGCACACCTCTTCATTCCTATCTTTTAAAAATGTAATAACCTATATTTATGAATGTCTCTTGAGTCTAGACCAGTACTGCCCAATAGAACTTTCTGTAACGATGGAAATCTTCTATACCTAAGCTGTCCAAAATAGTAGCCACTAGCCACATGTGACTCTCAAGTACTTGAAATGTAGTTAATGCAACTAAAAAGTTGATGTTTAATTGTATCTTGTTTTAACTCATTCAAATTTAAATGGCTACATGTAGCCATTGGATAGTACAGGGTCAGACCAACTTTAATATACAAGTCCAATTTGCTAGAACAATCTGATTTTCCAGCAGAAATGATAATAATGGCTGACAGTTCTTACCATGCCCCAGATACTATTCCAAGAACTCAGTTAAAAGCTCAACAATCTTATGAAAACTATTATTACCCCCCATTTTACAGAGGAGGAAAATGAGGCATGGAAAGGTCATGTAACTTGTCTAGTAAGCGGTAGTAAGTGGTAGAGCTAGTATTTCATTCCATGCAATCCAACTCCAGAGTCTGTTCTCTTAACCACTTTCCAATACCACCCACATCCTTTTTTCAGATACTTCCATTCTACTGATTAACGATTGGATCACAGCTTCTCCCTTGTTATTGGCCTGAGCAGTGCTTATCACAGGGGCTAGGTGCACTTAGATGTCATCCCTGCCCATTCCATTTCCGCCACAAAAGGAGAGCATAAAAATTGGAGCAGAGGAAGGCAAATGCAGGGACTCCAGGAAATTAGCAGAGGGGCTTACTGCCCAGTCACAAAAAGGTTGTTCCTTTGCCTCCATAATTCCAGTGACAGTGGAGAGCAGCTAGAATGTCCCAAGAGCTTGCCACATCCCTTTATTATGCCCCTTTATGTGCGTTGTCTTTGTCAATCCTCCCAGCAGCCTGAATGTATGGACAAGGAGCCTGCAGCTAAAGGGTTGCTGGGAATATTACATGAGGTGGTCCAGGAGAAACACCTAAAACTGTGCCTGGCACAGGGTAAATGCTCAGCACGTGCTGCCTGTTTGTAATCCTTTTATCTCAAGGGTTGCTGGGAATATTACATGAGGTGGTCCAGGAGAAACACCTAGAACTGTGCCTGGCACAGGGTAAATGCTCAGCACGTGCTGCCTGTTTGTAATCCTTTTATCTCTTTGCCAAGTCTCCCTACTGAGTCATGCTACATTGTCTGGTACCTGTGCAAATGGTCTTCATTTACCTCTAATTTTTTTCTCTTTCCCTGTCACTACTGTTTTTCCTGGAACCTCATTTCCTGAGCTCTTGTTAATACTTAAATATGAACAGCCTTTTGTTTTACTACTGGAGTATTTATAACCTTATCTAGGTGTGGGAAATGCTTCCTATCCCACATTCTTCCTGGATTCTGCCTTGTATACCATTTAAGAGTCCAGACATTTTTTAAATCTGGAAGGAATCTTAGGAGAAAACAATTAACCTGGCCCCCACTGTAATAGATAAAGACATGAAACCAAAGGGGTAGACAGCTAGCCAGTCAATCAACTAGTCAATGTCAAAATAGGACTAGAAATTCACATTTTCTGATTCTGTCTCCTGCTTAAGCCATGTCCTAATCCAGAGGTGAGAAAACTTCTTCTATAAAGGGCCAGATAGTAAATATTTTTGACTTTGTCATAACTACTGAACTCTGCCCTTGCAGCACGAAAGCAGCTATAGACAATATGTAAATAAATTGGCATAGCTGTGTTCCAATAAAATTTTATTCATGAACACTGGAGTGTCAATTTCAATAATTTTCACATATCAGGAAATATTCTTTTTTTGATTCCCTTTCAACCACTTAAAAATGAGAAAACCATTCTTAGTTTATGGGCCACACAAAAACAGGCAGCAGGATGGATTTGGCCCATGGTCTATAAGTTTGTCAACCCTTGTTCTAGTCTATAAAAAGATGGGAACATACTTGATAAGTCAACTCTCAGCTAACCACTAGTGAATGAAACCCTAGTAATAATATTAGCCATTGCTACCAAGTTCTTACTGCGTGCTAAGCACTGTGTCGAACACTCTATATGATGTCAACTTGTTAAACCTCACATAAATTCTTTGAAGAAGATACTGTTGTTATCCTTACTTTGCAAATGATGTTGTAGAAACTGTGGGAGGTCAAATAATTTGTACCAAAGTCGTATAATGAGTAAGTGCACTCTATAACCACACATGGTATAAGCTTGAGTATAGTTGCCACGTGGCATTCACTGGGGTCACGTTCTTGGCTGCATTCAGCAGGTGGCTGAGCCGGGCTGGGGCTGATGTTTGATAAGTTGATGTTTCTCCATGTAGCTTCTTTCTCCCCATATGGGATCCTATCCGCTGTGCTTCTCCACATGGCTTGGGTTTCGTGCAGCATGGTAGTCTCCACATCGTCACACTTTATATGGCATCTGAATTTCAAGAGTAAAATGGAAGCTGTGAGCTCTCTTCCAGACAAGGCTCAGAACTCACATGGTGTTGCTTCCATCATATTCTGTTGGTCAAAACAGTCACAGACCAGCCCAGATTCAAGGGTGATGGAGGAATAGACTGCGTTTCTCAATGAGGGAGTAGCATGCACGTGCAGGGAGCAAAACAACTGATGGCAAGCATCTTTGGAAACAAGCCATCACAGTGCGTACTGGGCTTTGAGTCTAGATTGCAATGCAGGGAACTCTACAGATCCACACTGATCTCCAAGGATCTCTTTCTAAGAGGTTAGGCCCAAGGAGCCAAGGAGAAATAGAATCACAGAGAGGGTCTAGACCACAACCTGGAATATGCCAACAAAGAAGAGAGGAAGTCAGATGGCCAGACCTCTTAACATCGGATAAGTCACATGCTCCCACCTGAAGCATTTTAACCACAAAACAGAAGCATCATACCCGTGTGGGGGGTATTTAAAGCTAATGACCTCACCCACTAGCAAACATAGCCCAGCCAGTGCCCTGAAACCTGACCAATCAAATCAGCCCCTTGCAGGTGGCAAGACAAGGAGTATAAAAACAGTAACCAACACTAATTGAATACATATTATGTGCCAGGCCCTATGCAAAGGGTTTTACATACTGTACATTACCTCCTTTAATCCTTTACATGCACTAAATAAATTAATATAGGTAAAATGCTTAGAATAGTGTCCCACCTGTGGTAAACACTTAAGAAATCCACCTTTTAAAAAAAGTAATCCACACAACCACCCTATGAGGAGGTACTATTATTATTATCGTCATTATCTCTATTTTCTAAGGAAGAAGCTGATGCTTGCAGAGGTGAATTTACCTGGCCCACAGCTGGTGGGTGATAGAACCAGATGCCCAGACATCTGACTTTTGATCCCAAATTCTTATCCCCTATCCCAAGCGCTTACCCACTACACTGTACTTACTACTCAGAGTATACAAAACAACCCTTTAAGCTCTTTTTGTAGAGGAAACAAATACAAGTTCCTTTTGAATTGATGGTGCCTAGTTGCACCTTTCCTAATTGTCCTTTAAAAGTGCTGTAGCTCAAACATCAACTTCGAGAAAGCTCTAGAAACCTCTACCCTGGGTATTGAGTAAAGAGTACCATACTCCAAAGTTCATTCAGGTGACAAATTTTTATTGAGCCACTACTATATACCAAGCAGTGCACACACTGAGGAGAGAAATCTTATTCCTCATAGAGCCTGCGTTCTAGATATGAGGATGGTGCTAGAAGAAAAATTGAACCAATAAGAGATAAAATTATTTTAGGGATGGTGGTGGCACTGAGTAACATTTTTACTAACTGAACTGCCATGACTCAAAAAAAAATTCCACCTGTCTGAGATCACCTGGGTTAGGGAAATGAGGAAAGGAGCAAAAATAGCAATATTAGCCCTGGGGCAGAAATTTCAAAGGCCAAACATTGAAGTAAATTCTGCTAGCCCTTTGAAATGGTGGTGTGGTCCGCAGTTTCTATGCAAAGGCAGAGAAATCAACTCAGAGCTCTTGTGAAGTCAAACAGGCAGGGGTGGAGTCAGCTTGTGCGGAGAATAAATCATTTCCTTGATTGTTTTTTTGTTTTGTTTTGTTTTGTTTAAGAGACCAACCCGCAGTTTCTATGCAAAGGCAGAGAAATCAACTCAGAGCTCTTGTGAAGTCAAACAGGCAGGGGTGGAGTCAGCTTGTGCAGAGAATAAATCATTTCCTTGATTGTTTTTTTGTTTTGTTTTGTTTTGTTTAAGAGACCAACCATGGGGAGAAAGGAAAGCTCAGACAGTTACTAATGCAGTGGTATCTGTTCAGACTTCTTTTTTCTTCCATTTTTGAATCTTATCCACCAGATTTCTGTTTGCAAAAAGGGCTTAATCCACTTTTTTTTTTTTTTTTTGTCTATGCATTGATTTAATAGTATCAAACCCTGAGGTCCTCGTGGTCTGCACCTGGGTTGCTTTTTCCCCTAATGAAGCAAGAGAAGTGGTTTAAGCTCCTGCCGTGCTCCCTATCAAAGCTACACAATGATTAACTCAGGTCCCCTTATTAGGACCAGGCAGAAGAAAATCCCTTAGTCATCAGCATTGTGAAAATCCCAGAATGGTGAGTGTTCAATGAAAAGATTACCTTGGGCACCTGAAAAATAATGGAAAAGCTCAATAGAGAAACCATTAAGCCTGTCTACACACGCTAAGTCAGGTGGAGGGTCGAGGTAATTAGCTGGGACATTCAGGCCAGAGAAACCATTTTGGACCCTCTGCCCTAAGTCAGTGCAGATAATTATTCAAATCCCTCATACATTTTTCCTGGAGAAGCCTTTTTAGGTTATGTCTACACACACACACACACACACACAAGACTTAAATATGACTGGTCAATAAAAGTGGTTTGATTTTTTTTTTAATTGAATAATAAGCAGCTTAGGGGATGGGAAGTCCAAAGCTGTAACTTATTAGTTGTGACTTCAAACCAAGTTGCTTTATCTCTCTTAACCTCATCCCTTCAATGGTAAAATGGGAATATTAATAAGACTGCCCCCAAAAGGTTGTTGTGAGGATTAAATATAACAAAAGCAATACTGCCAACTCATTGCCGCCAGGCAATGTAAGCACTCCAGAAGGGTTACGATTGTTATTAGCTGTTGTATGGACATGACCCATTGAGTGTCTGGAGAGAATGTACATTTAGACATTATCTAAGAAGGGTGGGAATCAGAGGAAACGCCTTCATCCTATAGCCGCCAATGTGGTGGTGCCTTGTACATAGTCAGTGTCCTTTGTTTCAGGCATGTGAAAAAATGAACAAGTTGCTCACTGATAGCTCATCTTCCTAACTTCTTCCTTGGCCTCCATCAGCCTCTTTTGATTTTTGTCTCCTTTTCTAACCTCCTTTCCCATAGTGGCTCTATGTGGGGGTCAGGGGCTCAAGGGTTCATGAATACTATTAGAGAATGAGTATTCTTTGTCCCACCAGGGGGGATGGTCAGAAACAGGACTCCCGGGAAATGAAGTCTGCCTGAAGTCACAGGTTTTACCTCTCCTTTGAGGGCAGGTGAACTCCTGCTCAGAAGAGATGCCAGACTGGCTGTCTGGGGCAAACCCCTCCCACTCGCCTGTGTCTCTTGTGTCCTGGGGCACGTGGCCATGGCTTGGTCCCAGACAGTGGTAGATTGTGTTACCGAATATAGCAGAGGGCACTTGCCAGGGAAACTGCCCTTCTACTTATGCCCAAACTCTGCCACCCCGAGGTAAGAGAATAGGTCTTTGCCATCAGCCTCAAGCTTTTGAAGGCAAGTTCTCCAGTGCATAAGCAAATTGGCAGAAAGTATGTGAGGCTGAGAATCAGCTCAGATAACTGCTGGTAACCTGGGGAGATCCCAGTATCTTTTTACAGCAAGAAATTGCCTGTGGGCTAGAGGTGGGAATGAAACTGACGGTCACCACCAGAATGAGGATCATGTGCTCTATCTCCACCAGTAAAACTATATTCCTAGTAATCATGATAAGAACAGCTACCTTTAGTGCCTAGCACTGTTCAGCACCCTTAATGGATTACCTCCTTCAGTCCTCACAGTAACATTATTACCGTCCCATTCACAGAGGAGGCTTAGAGAAGTTAAGTAACTTGTTCAAAGTCACCAAGCTAGAAAATGGCAAAGCCAGACTTCTAACCCAATCAGTCCTGAATGCATCCTCTCAGCCACTTTACTAGGAAGACTTCTTTTAAAGTTAAAAAAGAAAAGAAAATTACATATACGCACACATACACTTTTGACAACCATTGACAGAAAAAATACATAAAGTCAAAAAATACTATAAAATAAGTAGTGCTTTTTAAGAAACTTGTGTTTTATTCATCAAAACAATATCTACATATAATAGAAAATAGTCTTGTGTAGATTATGAAGGCTGTTGTTTATTTGACCTAGACACAGTGCCTAGTACACGCTCATATCTTCTGGTAATAATTCCAAACCTCTAGTGGGTTGGGAGGGTGTAGTCATTCCTCTCTACTTAGAGTATAGCTGGCAAAAAGGCATATTCCTATGGATACTTAAAGGTAGCACTGCTGGCATTATGCAGAAAAGGGTTCTGATCCTTTTCTGTGATGGCTGTCTGCACCTCCTTCTGGGCCCTGACGTTTCACTCATTCATCCTGATTCCATGCTCTGGAGCCACTGTGAACAAGTTCAATCCTTCTACATTGAATCTCCTTAATTAACTACATGAATATGATGATTTTTTTTGCCATTAGCCAGTCCTTTTCCAGGCAAGATGCTTTCTGTTTCACTTTCCTCGTAGAACACATGTTCAGACTCCCCTTTATCCTCATCATCAACATCCTTCCTAAAGTTCAGTGGCCAGAACCAAAACTGGTACACCATATGTCTCTATATAATAACAAGACCACAATTTACCCTGAACTATTTTCCTGTTATTATGGGATGATTAATAAGACTAAGCACAAGTCAGCAGTTATCAGATAAAAGAACAAGTCTAATGAACCAAAGGCTTGTGCATAGAGAAGAGTGGATGGTTTTCATTCATGGAAGAGCTTGGCTCATCTTCCAAAACTGCCTTGAAAGGAATAGAATTTGACTGGTGTCATTCTCTGGTTTGGAACTGCATGTTAGTGGTAAGTGGAGAGTAGGCGTGTTTAAAGGTTGATCATTTCAGCTGTAGCAAAACTCCTACCAACTGCCAAGCATCAACTTTACAGAGCAAAGGAGGCGATTTCTAGCTGAGAAAAATTATTTTGCCAGCAACTGCTCTGACCACTGATGCTTGAATTCCTCCCATTTTCTACCAGTGTTAATAAGATTGGGAGTTCCAAGGAGAAATTTGGGCTCAGAATACATGAGAGTTCTGGCTTCTCTGCCCTCTGGCTAAGATCATGAGCAAATAAATTTCTTAAATTCTGTGGGTTTTAGTGTTCGCAAATGTAAATGGATATGATTAATAGCCCCCATTTTGCAGGGTGGCTTAAAGAAAAAACTGAAAGTGTTTTGCAAAGTAAAAAAATATTAAAAAACATATATCTGTTAGATAATATTGTATATGGGGGAGATAAAAAAAAAAAGGCAGGATACCTCCTTGCTTGAACTAAATTCTGCAACAGGAATGGAGAAAAAAAATTGGAGGTTGGGAATCATTTAGTAGAAATGGTAACTGTGCTAAATTTGGAAAGCTTTCTTCAAATACCTTTAAGGAACAAGAGTGTTTCCTTCACCCACCAGCTTTTGCAGGCAGTTGGCTTTATATACAACCATACCGGTTTTCAGACTGATCAATACAGTGCTTCTTGATCTGGTCTTCCCTCTGCTTATTTTTTAAGCATCCTGAAGCCAGAACTGGTCACTAGCTTTCTCTCATTCCTTCCCTTTACAATTTTTCCAAGTTCCCTTTCTAAGCCAGGGACCAGGTGAGTCAATGGGGAGATAGCCACAAGCAAGGCCAATATAGCCTTTGTTCTCATGACATTCTGCGGGAGACAGACGTTGCACAAAGAGTTACTGAATTGCAATTGCAATCAGTGTGGCAAAGAAAAAGTGTAGGGTTCTAAGAGAATCTATAATCATCTTGGGTGCTGGCAATGATTCAGGAAGATAGAATTCATTGCCCTCTCAACAATTAACTAATCCATGTGTGTTTCCCACTTTAAAGTTTGTAAAGCACTTTCTCACTTCATCAGGCTATTAGCTCTGCAAAGTACACAGTATTATCACCTTGTTGTAGAACTCTGGAAACCAAAGCTAAGCAACTTGGCATGATTTCCCCAGGGTCAACTAGTTCAGGCACTTACAGAACTTTTATCTGCAAATCCTGGGCTCTTCTACACCACCCTGCTAGTTCATTGGCTGCTTTCTCTTGGGAGATGACATTTTGAAAAATAGTGTTGAGGAAAGAGCAGTAGGGGAAATCACTCCCCTGGGACACATTTGGGTGGAAGCCGTGCTTAATACTGGTTTCAGCCAAATTGCAAGAGGAAGCCTATCTGAGATGTGAGAAGACATCCCGTTTTGTGTGCATCGAAATCTTTGTAGTTCCCACTAAAACTGGAAACCCTCTCTGACCCCAAATATAGCTTCTTGGTGTTACCTGTGCCTAGAGGAACCTGAGTCAACATGAAACACAGAATATTAGACTTACTCCCATAGGTTTCATTTCTCAAATCCAGCTGGTCATTGACTTTTCACAGCTCCCAGAGCTCACCCAGATTTGCTTATGAATTGATCGTTTGAGCTACTATTTGTTCCATGCTTACTCTGTCCCAGAACTTGATGTGCATTCACCCTTATCCACCCACTGAAATAGGCTCTATTAGTATCTCCATTCTGCAGATGAGGTAGCTGAGGCTCAGACAGATGAAGTACACACAGCTTGTAAGTGGTAGAGCTGGTATTTGAACCCAGGTCTGACTCCAAACTCCATGCTCTCAAACACTACACTATCATACTCCCTCCCCAAAAACTGAAAGTAAATTTCATAATTACTTCCTCTACCTCCTGTCTGGGTTTATTAACACCTAAAACCAGGAGCTATAACAGCAGCCTTGAGACTGTTTGAAAGGCTCTGGTACCCCCACCCACAGATACCATCTCCCTTTGGCTTGAGGATAACCACCCACTATATCCCCTCTTGAAAATCTGAGTTAACAGAAACTGAGAACTGAGGGATTCAGTAAGGACAATTTGCAGCCAGATTACACAAAGACTCAAGGTACAAGAAGTGACAGTAGTCTTAGTTGCTTTTCTAGACTGGTGAGCCCTTCACTAATAGGTCTGGGTTTAGCTAGAGCCACTTTTCTCCTTTTTAAAGGAAGGGAGAAAAATGCAAAGCTCTCACGCCAGCACAGAATCTGCATCAGTAAAACTGCTCTCTCTCAACAGAACTGAGGCCACCAGAGATGGGAAAGGGGAAGGAGAAGGGGGTTAGGAAGAAATTGGTAAAGGGCCACAAAAAATGATTACCTTGTATAGTGATAAAATAATGAAATAATAAAGCAGAATTTCAGCAAGGTTAAAAAAATTGTGCCCCCTGTCTTTCGCTCTTTGTACAAAGCAGTAGCTATGGCTTGAAACAAAATAGCAAACAGACTTTATCTTTTAGTACCTTTTTGTTTTTCCTGGTCAGCTCCATGTGCCAGCATATTGTTTTAACTCTGATGGTGATACAGCATTGAGCTGTGAACAATTAAACACAAACACTAGCCTCACTTCCATCCTCTTCTTTCCTCCTTAGGTGAAGGCAGCGTCCAAATATGTGGATGTACCTGTGAGTATTTGAAAATTTGAAAATTGGTGTTCGTGGGTTTGGGTTTTGTATTTTGGTTTTTGCTTTCATGAGAACTTGATGAGGCTGTTTTCATTAGTTGCTGCTAAATTGTATATTCCTGACTCAAGTCATCAGAAAGAGAGAAGCCAAGAATATTTTGTAGTAGACTTTTTTTCACATGAGAAGAGGGCATGGTTTCCTCCATCAGGAAAAAAGGTCCTGTTAAGGGCACTTTCACTTTCATTTTCATTGCATTTCTGGTACGTTTCATTCTGTTTCATCCTGCTCTCCTGCATGCACACCTTGGGAGCTAGAAATTTGCACAATGGTGCCAGTATTTTAAAAAACAAATAAATTCTGAATTTGTTCATTTTGGGTCAATTCTACAATTGTTTTAAGGAAACCTTACAAAACTGCTTATTATTAGTGCAAGCCTCATTAATGAAGAGAGCTCTCAAAGTTCACAGATAAAGCACTTGAAGTTGCCCAAAATTTACATTTAAATTGAGGTTAAGTACTACACATGAATGCTAAAGTGTGGGATTACCTGTGATAAATCAGGATACATTTATAGACAGACTTTGTCCTGCCTATTAGCAAAATAAAATTGGAGAGATTTAAATATATTCCAATAAAGAGGAAAAGAAAATTATTCTGTTTCTCCATTTCTAACAAAAGAGGTGTGAGTCTATTATAAAATATTAAATTTAGAGAGCTTATCTCAATAGCCACCAAGGGTCTTGTATTGAACGTTTCTCATTCTGAACGTGGTTAAGTACCCTCCTTGTTCAAATACTTATTTGTTAAAATTTGTTTTTTTCTAAAAGGATTTATATTAACATTTAAATTCATTTCCCCAGGAAGCTAAGTGTGTAATGGTTTATTGGCTTATTTCTCAAAGGTAGACAAAATGGAAAATTAGAGTAAATTTAACATTAGCATATATTTTGTTTGTTTAATGAAAGAATGTGCAATCAATAATTATGCTTTGAATTTATATAATACTTCTCATCAAGGGACCTCAGACATTTTCATGTAGACAGTCCTCATAATGAAGCACAGAAAGAGCTCACATAACTGCAGCAAGGAGAGAAGTTAAGTAATTTGCTTTCCCGAGCCCCAAAGTACAAACTTTCACTTCAGAGGGAGCAAACTACTCAAATTCTCTGGCTCTGTGTCTCCATCTTTAAAGAGGATGTAATAATACCTAACTCATGAGTTTGCTGCACAAGTTAAATGACACCATATATGTAGAACACTGAGCACCGTACCTAGCACTCGCTCTGTGTCTCCATCTTTAAAGAGGATGTAATAATACCTAACTCATGGGTTTGCTGCACAAGTTAAATGACACCATATATGTAGAACACTGAGCACCGTACCGTTTGCTGCACAAGTTAAATGACACCATATATGTAGAACACTGAGCACCGTACCGTTTGCTGCACAAGTTAAATGACACCATATATGTAGAACACTGAGCACCGTACCTAGCACTCATTAGACATTTCAGCACAGAAGGGTTCATGGTGCTGGTAGTATGATGCCTATACTCTATTACATGGGGCAGAAAGGGAAATAAATTTGCTGACATCCATACTGGCCTTCATTGGTCTTCAACAGTGACAGAAATTGAAATTCTAGACTCCAAACCTGCAAATCTGATGGCCGAGGTCTGATTTCTACAGGCTTCAGAGCACAGGGGAGATCTCAACTGTGTTGTTTGAACAGGTAACCCATAGACAAGGCCCAATTACTTGGAGAAATTTGATTCAGCAATCAGCACTAGTATCAGGTTATGTTAGGTTGAACCACATGAAATTGGCGAGGTCAAAACCTGCAAATATCAGCAATTTCATGTGGTTCAACCTAATAATTTCCGTAAGCCAGGTTCAGATTTATTATAAAGATGATGGGGGGTGGGGAATGAACTCTACATCAATATAAAAGGTGCCCTGATCTGTAGTCATTCAGTACTTAGGGATTAATTATGTTATATTAGAAGCGTTGTTAGGCTATGAGGGAACAAAAATGAATTAGCTTAGTTTTCACCTTCTACGGAGACAGAAGAAAATGATGCAGCATGCCCCAAAATGTGGTACGTTTACCCCTGATGATATATAATTGCTGTTGTAGTAATAACAACAACTACTGCTATAACCAAACCATATAAAGCACTCACTGTTGGCCAGGCACTGTTCCAAGCACTTCACATTTAATCTTCACAACCCCAGTTTACAAGATGAGGAAACTGAGGCACAGGTTAATTTGCTCAGGGAGCCACAGCTGGATAGAATTCAGATTTAAGCCAATGCTCTTAAACACTCTGCCATACCGCAAGATGATTTTAGTTAGTGCATAAACATCTTTATTTCAGTAGTTGAGCAATTATTTTAGTGAGTATTAGAAAAAAATATGATTAGCACATCAAACCCATGATTTCATCAATTATTAATGACTTAGGACAAAGCTAAACTTTAAAATTGAGTTGATTCACATATACTTTTATAGCTAATAATATTATATGTTTTAGTAAACAAATAACAATTTTATAGAAAATAATAGTACATAATACACATGTACACTATATATACATTGTTTACCTCTAGTAAATAATAGTAATCATTTACTTCTGCAAACAAACCCTATGAGGGGGGGAATATTATAATCCTGTTTTACAGCGGAAGAAACTGAGGGTCAGAGAGGTTAGGTAGCATGCCCAAGGTCACCTGACGAGTAAGTAGAGCTTGACGATTCGGTGCTGTCAGTTTGACTATACAGCCTACCAGCACTGGTTCCCAAGAGACTGTTGTGTGCATCTCTCTCCAAGTCAGCTTTGAGTAAGAGCACATTGGTAGCTCAAAAGCAGCCTTGGTAGGAGTGTTTACACCATGGAAATTGGCAAGCACTACAAATCAGGGATTTGCTTTGTTTTGTTTTGTTGTTTGTTTTTGTTTTGAAGAGCTAGTTTACTAGCACACCACTACCTAGTGCTTACTAAGTCAGTGGTTCCCAAACCAGAATGTGCAGCAATAATACTTGGCAAGGCTTTTTGGTTTGTTTTTGGTTTTTTTAATAGAGATTTTCAGCCCCTCAGCTCCAGAGATTCTGATTCAGTAGGTCTGGGGTGGAACCTGGAAATCTCTTTTCCAAAAGTTCTTGATTCTGATACATGATATAAGTTTGGAAACCAAAGGACTAAATCAGTAATTCTTGACCTTGGCTATGTATTGGAAATACCTGGGGAGATTTTATAAGTATTAATGTCCAAGTTGCTTGCCAGACAGATTAAAACCAAATCTCTGGGTTGAGGAGCCCAGGAATCAGTATTTATAGAGCTCCCCAGTTCCTTTCAATTTGCAGCCAGGCTTAAGAACCATTGGATAAATTCATTTCTCAAATCATTTCTAACTCTGAAAACTCTGAGTTCACCCTTGTTGCCCTGTGAGGATTTGGGCACATAGTTTATTGGTTTAGTTCCATGTGGGGACTAATAGTTAGTTACCTTAGAGATTTGTCTCTTAATTATCCACACTAATGAAGAGAAGCATGTCAGAAGTCATTCAAAACATTGCATAATCCCCAAAGTGTATCTCTTTTTCTTAGATGTAGTATTCCACCCTAAGGTATATGTAGCAGATTTGCATTTATAATGGAGCTTGCTTCAGATGCTGAAAACTTGAGTTTCTTGTCTTCAAGCTCAGAGGTATCCTAGTAGGGGCAAGCTAAGATTAAAATGTCCTATTTTTCTTAAGCCACAGAGTGCCTTATTCACAAATTATGTCTTCTGCAAAAGGATGGAGTTAACTACAAAGATATTTATTTATATTTGTTTAAATGTTTCCTAAAGTCTATGTCATAAGTATCTGTCTAAGTCTATCAATCAGTCTGTCCAAGCCACATTTACATGGATGGAGTTAACTACAAAGATATTTATTTATATTTGTTTAAATGTTTTCTAAAGTCTATGTCATAAGTATCTGTCTAAGTCTATCAATCAGTCTGTCCAAGCCACATTTAAAATAAAAAATGTCATTGTGAGATATCAAAAACCATCACCTGGAAGTTTATCCTATTATGTGTAGGTAACAATATGGTCTAAAGCTAATTCATCTAACAGCATCACAATTGTTCAGTCAAGTAAGTATATTTTCAACCTATAACTACAGGTTAGCTTATTTGTCAACAGTTTTTATTTTAACTGTTTTGATCAGAAATCTATTTAAAGTGCATTATACATCCTTCCTTCCCCCCACCCCTTGCCTTTTGAAACAGGGTACTGACTGTAATTTAATCTTTTCTCAATGACCCAGGATCAGCATTGTGACTGTATCTTTCCCCAGTGGCTTCATAGTGACCCGTTCACCCAGGGCCTCCCGAGGTATAGGGGCAGTTTGCCCCTGCCCTCAATAGTCCCAAACCCCAGCGGTTGGTGAGTCCGTGTGTCTGGTGTTGCAGTTTGGCAGCTTTCTCACTCACGCTCAGAGCATCAGGAAAAGTGACAGCTCTCTCTTATCAGCCCCTGTTTCGTACAGCTCCCCTCTTCCCGATTCCTGGTCCATCAAGGAATGGAAACCAAACTTGTTGGAATTAGATGTGAAGCCAGTTTAAAAGGAAGATGGTTTGGAGTGGGGACCTGAGGACTGTGTTTTATGAAAAACTACACATTTTCATTCGGAGACTTTATCATTTTTATTTTGATATTGGCTCCTCCTAAACCCTTTTTTTCTTCTTGATTCTAAAGTAGATTCTAAAGATAGGTAAGGCTGTGGCATAATATAATATGTGGGTTTAGTCATGTTGGCTCATGTTTGTATTGTAACGTGTGGCTTTCAAGACATTTTCATATACACTATTTTAGCTGATGATCATAACAATACTTGAAGGTAAGTAGGGGAGTTGTTATCCCATTTTACAGGTTACATAACTAAGTCAGAGAAGTCTAAATGATCTACACAAGTTCCAATTTGTGGGGGATACAGTAAAAATCCATGCAGTGGGACTGAAGAGCTTAAAAAGGGAGATGGAGGGGGGATTCACTCATTCATTCATGGATTTGTTCACTCAGTAAATATTTACTGAGCACTTGCTATGTGCCAAGTACCCTTCTGAGTGCTGGGGATATAATAGAAAACACAGTAGGCCGAACGAAGTTCCTGTGTGATACAGGAGCTTATGTTCTAGTGGAAGAAAGACAAAAAAAAAAAAAAAACAAGAAATATATAACACAATGTCAAGTATTGGTAAGTGCTAAGAAGAAAAATAAGACAGAGGCCAAAGATACAGAATTATGGAGTTTCTTAACTACCTGGGTGAGATGGACCACACTGATTTTTTACAAACAGAAGTTTTTAAAACTTAAATGAAATGCCCCTTTGAGGACAGTAAGCCTTAGTGAAAAGAGAAGGAGTGGTGAAAATAACCCCCATTGTAGACCACTATTTCTACATCGTGAGTTATTAATAGGTCTTGCTAAATTTGGCTTTGTATCTTAGCTCTAAGATGGCTGCATGTGCCCAGGAAAAGTCCATATCTGCCACATGCATCCCCAGGGAAGAAATGGAAACAATAATAATCTTTCTCAAGTTCCCCAGGTAGGGGTCCCCATCCCTGCTGAGAATGGGGCTGATGTGCGGCTGCCAAAGGGAGAAAAGGAGAGAGGTGCCAGTTTAGAACTGATAGCTATCACTTACACCTCATTGGAGAACATCCATTGTTTCCTATCATAAAACTGAAACAATTATAGGACCATTATGGAACCTGCTCAATCCATTCCCTGAAAATGACTTGAAAGTGTAACACTTGACTACTGTGGCTTTGGGTTGTCCTCATTGTTTTTCAAATTAATACCTTGTCATTGTTTCAGCAGGTGTTAAGAAATGTTACTAGCATCCCAGGGGCCAAGCATTGGCCCTTTGCTTGATAATTGTTTGCTTTGTATGGGGGGAAAAAAAATACAGTCCTACTGTTTCCAAATCCTCTTCATTTTCACCCTGGAAATTACACAGAAGTGTTAACTAACTTCAATTTGCAGTGCCTGACAGTCACGTCTTGTAGAGAAATGATACTTTGTGATCTAAGGTAAATCACAGTAATGAAAACTAATCTTTTTAGTTATTAACAAACATACATATCTACTGTGGAAATTTAAGGGGTTTGTGGCAGCTCTCCTAATGACCCATATTACAGTGTTTTAATAGGTTTCTTTTGTGATAACTTTGATTACGACATCTCAAGCAGTGTGCATTCTGAGTTTTTTTTTTTTAACATCCTTGCAATAAATCATTTCCTAATTGCTAGATGAACCACCTGCTTACCTTTCCAGAAAATCTTATTTATTTTAAAATTCTTCCTCCTCCCTCTGCCCTTTTAAAAAAAATGCTTGGACTCTAAGGCTGCACTGGAAAGCACAGGCAAATAGTTGAATGTCTCCTGAGTGAACCAATTAGCAAATGTCACTATGTACACTCAGGTTAGACTACCCCTAAAGATGGAACTTGGGGACGAGGGGTATAGATTGAAATAAGATATCTTTACTGAGCACTTTCTCATGTTTTTTGAAAAGGAAAAAGGGATTGGGGAAGGCTGTCACCTTTCTAATGAAATGTTAAAAACAAACAGTGGAAGACAGAGTACATTTGGGTATTCTTTTATGGGGGTTTCAATCTAAAGCAAAGCCAGAGAACATCTCTGGATTAGTCAGTGAAGATTTATCCATTATATAAATTTGCCAGGAAAAAAAATTAATAGTAGAAAAATAGCTATAATATCCTACAGTCCCGACTCCCTTCTTAGGCAGGCTTGATTTCTGCAAAGAGCAGGAGGTTCTTATATCAATTTCTACCAGTGAAGGCTGTGGATAACTATACCGTGGCTACAAAGGTATAGCAAAAGCCATGCAGGGTGTGTGGGGGCAGGGAAAAGGTACAGATGAATGGGTTAATCGAGGAAGAGTCGATGTCTAAAAATTCCATTTTCATGTTTCCTGTTTCTTTGCAGAAACCCGGGATGGACGTGGCCGACGCCTACGTGACTTTCGTCCGCCACTCTCAGGATGTCCTGCGTGATAAGGTCAATGAGGAGATGTATATAGAAAGGTTATTTGATGTAAGTAAATGCCTTCTCCTCCTTGAAGACCAAGGAGGAGACCCTCCAAAATGTGACAAAATAAGAGACAGGAGGATAAGTCACATTTTGAGAAAATGGATTGGTCCTGGTTCAAACAAAATCTTTTTCTCTCCCTCTGCCTTAGGCTCTTATCTGTCGTGTGTCTGTTCCGAACCCTCTGGTGTGGCAGTGTCTCAGTCCCAATCTGTGTGATACACAGGGCGGCGCACAGCCTCTCGGCAAGCAGGCTCGTTCCTGCACCAAGCTTGCAAGGCAGCTTTCTCTAACTGGCAAAGACCTTTCTTGGTCATGGTTCTCCTCCTTGCAATCTGGCCTCGTATTGGGGAGATGTTCTCGTTGGGGAGGCTAAGGCCAACTCCCTCTCCTGGGAGTGGTACCTCTCTGACACCAGCTGTGGCATGCAGATGTGCAGTAAATGTCGCATCGTTATCACTTCCAAGATGATTTTATTTCTGGAAGACTAGAAATCCTTAGCCCTTGGTTTCTACAAACATGTTAGAGTTTCTCAGTCACTTGCAGTTCTAAACCGTGGTGCCCCTGCCCACCCACCCTCCTGAAAATTTGTGAAAAGAAGCAGGTATACAAAGAGTGAGTACACTGGGCTGCCAGACCCAGATCAAACTTCAGAGAATGCAGGTTTCCAAGGGTTAATCATTTTCAAGCAATCTTATTTTTACTGTGACTACATCTGCACTGCAAAGCAAGCCACTGAGGCAAAAAAAAAAAAAAGGAATCTGCTTGGGTCTCAAATTGCCTGTTTCTTTCAGGCCAAAGCAGATGGGGTTACCTAATTTAGCCAGATATTTTGCTTCAGGTTTCCACCAAATTTGCCAGTGTAGACCCAGCCAGAGTGCATGGAAGCTGATGTCCTTGTCTCCGTGTAGCTCTAACTGTGCAGCCTACTTCTGTCTTGTGAAACGTGAGCTCCTCCTGTCCAGGTTTCTGTATTTTTAGTGCCAGCCCGAACATTAATGTTTTGGTCTACTATGAAATCCGTGTTTCTATATTTTTTCTGTGATTGTGTTCAGCAATTTACATTGAGTTTTTGTGTGTGTGTGTTTTTGTTCCATAGCTAAGTGAGCTCATTGTTGGCACCGCTCTCAGATTCTGCAGCTTCTGACTTTTATATGCTTTGTCTTCCAGCTCATTTGCTTTCCTCGTGTGTTGAAAGGCTCCTTTCTTTTTTTTTTTTTTTTTTTTTTTTTTTTTTTTCCTTTTCCAATCATCTCCTTTCTGTGCTGGATACCCCTCTCTCCCCTGCATCACCTTTCTTTGACAAAACCCTTCTTACTTTTTAATTCCCACCCATCCTCTCTTGGATTAAAATGGAACTTATCTCTCATGTCAAATGTTTTATCACATTATATCAAGTGGCATGAATTAGAATCAAATAATCTTCCTGTGTACATCTTCTAGCATGACCCACATCCACTGAGAATGCCTCATACATGCATAAAGCTCACCAGCGGGTCCCCCCCTTCTCTGCATGCGTGCCTTTATGAAGTACTGAGCCTAGAATGTCTGGGGCACGATCACCCATCCAATAGGCATTGAAAACAGAGACAGGCAGCACCCTCAGGTCTGCAGTTAGGAGTGTGGACTCTCTGCCCATCTCCACTGAATTAAATTCTAAACCATAAATTTTCAAGAAGCCTGTGGATTGTTCTTTTCAATGCCTAGGTTGCCTTTTTTTTTTTCCTTTGATCAGTATCTTCTGATTCTCAGTTCTGTGTGGCCGTGTGTGCGTGTGTGTGTGTGTTCCCGTGTGAGTGTGTGTGTGGATAACCTCGTGCTCTCTAAAACTTAAAAACATCTAGTACTGAATTTGATGTTTAACCCACAGTTTCACCTGTCACTTGATTGACAAATAATCCACCCTTCTCTCTTTCTTTTTTTAAACCAGAAGTGCAAAAGGGAAATTATTTTTAAGGTAGCCCGTTGAAGGCAGTGAGGCAAATTGTCCTTCTGTAGCTCTTTTTAAAGGCAAGTGTAATTGAATCTTCCTTTAAAAAGTAAGGTTGCAACCTTGGCTAGCCCAGATGGTAATACTGGACTTGCCCTACTGCTGGAGAACACAGGAAAATTCAAGCCCTCCAGCCTTTAATGTGAATTAATAGTGAAAAGAAATATTACTAAGAATATGTTTTTCAGAAAGCAAGTTATGTTTAGGGCCTTTTAAAAATTCACAGGTATCTCCGGTCCCTCACTGAATTCCACCGACAGCATAAAATGGCATCAGTAACATTGTGGGAAGCCCCACAATTTAGTCTTATGTCCCACGTTTATTTTCCCAATGGAGTCTTAGTTGTACTCTCCTGAGTATCTGATTATAAAGGCTTAACCGTTACAACCATTCACTGCACATCACTCCCTACCCCAGGAGGAAAAAAATTTTTTTCAGAAGCTCATTTAAGCATAACAAATTCCTTTGCCATTTACTTTCTTACTTTTCAAATAACCTGGTCCCCTAATTTACGGAATATTGGTGCTAGGCAACCTAACTGATGTATTGCAAAGAAAGTTATTGAATCTGTCATGGATTTAAAACATTTGTCATTTTAAAAACCCAGAGCTTCTCAAAAAGCTTCATTACCATGCAGTCTCAATAATTTAATTCAGTACTTACTGTTTTTCTATAATCTAGCAGCAAAACATCAGATTACCAACATGTTTGATTATTTTCGGCTTCTGTTTCCTCAAGCATGGTGTTTATTCCTTTGTAGATATGCTCTGCAAGACTCGCGTGTCCACTGAGCTAAACAAGGGAGTAGGAATGTCAAGGCAGAAGGGTCTGTGAAACTGCCACCCTAAGTTTCTAGCTGCAATGAACTTATCTTTTAAACATTATTCCTTAATAATAGCAGTCCTGGGTCAGGTTTCTAAACAATTGGCAGAAATCTACCGAAAAGACTTGTTGATTTGGGAAGTTTCTCTTCCAAATTGTTGCATTTTGATAAATGGCAAAAATGAATAATAGCAAGTTAGCATTTTGAATGAAGAAAAAAATATATATCTCCGAGATTGTTTGCTGTTTGGGGGTTATTGATTCTGACTATTGTGTCATTCTCTGGGTTTCAGTTCCTGCTGGCATCTGTCTTTCAGAGGCATGTTCTAAGAGTTCCTGTTGTGGTTGGTTTTAACTGTGTTTCAAGTCTCAGTTTTATCTCAGTTTTATTTACCTGATAAGTCCTTTACGTTCTTGCTATTTGGTATTGTTCCTTCCCCCACCCCCCACCCCCACCCAACCCTTTGAGTGTACCCTTGTAAAAAAGGCTGGATGGCTTTAGTGTGTATTTGTATCTGAGAATGTTTGGATTAATAGATTAATAGCTGGTCATTTAATGGTGCATTCCCTGTTTTAACTAGGCCCCTACCCAGTGCTCTCTGAGCCGGTTTTCTCTCTGCCTCGTCATTGTACTTTTGGCTGGAAGTGGGTGCTTGTGGGAGATTATCGGCATAGCATTTGGGGCTCTATATTTGATGTTCTGCATTTTTATCTATTTTATTATGTAACTTAAGAATAGGCTTTCCAAATTCATCTTCACTGATTTTTTTTTAAACCAAGCATTCTCTAGGTTTATTGGAGAAATATATTTCAACATAATGTTGCCTAACCAGGTCATTTTTTGCCGTGAAAGTTTCCCTGTTTATTAATGTAACTGTTTTACGTAGTCTTTCTATAAAACACTAACAACTTCTTAAATAATGCACCTAAAAAAAGACCCAGTCCAAAATAAACTGCTGATTGGAAAAAAAAAAACCTCAAACTATTTCCCATAATATTTCAGATGTGCAGGTATACATTTTTATCTGCATTTTTGTAAATTTTTTTTCTAAAAAATGAAATACAATTGTATATTGGTTTCAGTTGCTGCAAAATAAATGTCTAATATTTTGAAACAAAATATTCGGAGATTTACAGAATGAGACTATCTCAATATGTACGATAACAATGAATTTAAATTACATTAAAGATAATGCATTTTTAAAAGAACATTAATTTGCTCTAAGATTCAAGTGGAAGCTTGGCCTCCTTGAAAATTATTGCTGACTTTTAAAGAAAATATAAAACATGGCCATGAAATAATCTCCATATTCCTAAAGCAGCAGCTAAGGAGGAAAGCCCAAGTTCAAGAAATAACTTGAAGACAGCAATTTCAAGTTGGAGTGTCCATAAATCATGCAGATGGCTTTTCCCCCATCTCTAGTGATTAATTCAACATCTTCCCCAAAACAAAAACATGCTTTTTGAAATTAGAGATCAGATCATCAAGAGAAGCACCTAAGATTTCAAGGTCTAAACAAAAATTAATTTATTTTCTTTCCTCTGTGTACTCCTTGAAGACACAGACTGAGAAGAAAATCGGGATTAAAAGAGATGTGCTTAGGGTGAATTCATCTGCTTAAACCTCACAGGCTCGGAGATGAGTGATTAAAAAGCCATCTCGAACTTGGATGGAATCCACATTGGTAGTAATGCTGCATCCACGCTGGCTTTCTTCAGGCCCCCGTGTCATTGTGAGCCAGGCCCAGGGAACATTTGACTGGAGATGATACATGGATTATATAGGTCAATTATACACTTAATCTGCCTTCTGGAGGATTAAGTATTTGCAGATTGACTCTGCATTTGGCTTCTCCGTGGCAGTTATCAGATCAGGAAAGGGCCCCTTACCAAACCTCCTCGTAAGAGCTTAATCAGACAGCGCGGTCAGATTCAGATAGAACTGCTGCTCAGTATTCTTTGCCTTGCATGGGTTTTAATTTGCTGTTCCATTATCAAATCATGTATTTGCCCACTTTATGTGGCAGCACAATAATTGAGTGTGAATATTTCTCTTTAAAGGGATAATTTAAAAAATGAAATCTCTGCCTATTAAAATATATTTGCTGTATTTATATATGAAAACACAGATAACCTTATTTTAATAACCTTATTAAATTATTAAGGCACCATATATGTGAACATATAGCAATCAAAGTGGGAGTCATCCTGATCAAGAAAGTAAATACTGAAGAATAGGCTATAAGAAAAGCATTATATCTGTAAGTATATCACCAACTGTCCAGGTGAGGGAAACTGTTTCCAAACATACAAAGTGGTGAGAGATGCATAGGATTCACCAGTACAATAGGTTGCAATTCCAGTTAAAGAAAATCAAGGCATGTAGCATTCTAGATACTGAGATAATGAGTTACCTCCTCTATGAGCAATAAGCAGCCTTGGGTGCCCTGAATGGGAGTTATTGTGTAGGGATCACGGGCCTTGCCTGTGGAGTCTTCAGACCTGGTGCTTACTATCTGGGTGACCTTGAACAAGGTATTTAATCTCTCAGAGCCTCAGCTAATTCATCTACCGTATATAACAGGGAGGATAATAAATAGAACCTTGCTTATGAGGGTGAAATGCCACGTGCATCTGCATCATCAGGCTCAGAGGAAGCACTCGGTAAGTGTTAGCCACCACCACCACCATCATCATCACCATCATCATCATCATCATTGTAATGCTTTTCCCAGCCCTTTTTGTCGTTGTTGTTCCATTCTAAGGTACTGTAAGAGTCTTACTGTCACTTTAAGACATTAACCCCAAGCTTGCTCAGAATTGCTTGATGTACTTTTGGTAAAACACATTTCTGAAACAGGCAGAATAGTGATGGTCAGGAGTGGGGCTTCAAAGAAAGCCAGTCAGGGGTAGGGATCCTGGTTTTGCCACTTCCAAGCTGTCTAATCTTGGGTAAAGTTTTTAGTCTCTCTGAGCCTCAGTTTCCCCATCTGTAAGGAAACTGACTTCTTACCATTGTTGTGAGAACTAAATAACACATGAATGAGACTGGCATATTTAAAAATTCAACAAGTCTTTTATCATCATCATCTTCTTCTTCTTCTTCTTCTAGAACTACTTGTATTCAAGTGATTTTGAAATGACCTACCCCTACCTCCTCTATAAAACCACAATACATTGGCAAGTAAATCAGAATTGACCTTTTGAACCTTAGTTTTTTGGGGGACAGGGCAGAGTGAGGGAGTAGTTAATATCTATTATTATTAAGATGCAGTATGTGTTCATTGTAGACATTTAGAAAATACAGCTAAGCAATAATAAGAAAATTAGAAGGTTATGTTCCCAGCACCCAGAGATTAATACCTGAATGTTTATTCTTTTGGGTCTTTTTCTATATGTGCAATATGTGCTTTTATCCAAAACGAGTAAGCAAAAATATTGTGTTTTTAAGTTAATAATCTCTATTTAGCATGCCAATAAATGTTCATTTAATACACTGCCTGGATTCAAAATTTCCCCTGTTGTCCCCAAAATATTATTTATAGCATGTTTGTATAAACCAGGATCCGATGCAGGGCCGCACATGCAAAGCAGGGTTTTTGACACCCCTTAAATTTCTTTTTAACCAGCACCAGCCCTGTTTTTATGATCCTGACTTGTTAAAGGGACCGTCATGCCAATTGTTCTACAGACTGGAGGAGTTTATTACTATCTAAACATAGAACTGATTTGTTGAGAAAAAAAAAAATCAAGCTGAATTCAACCAAGTAGTTCTTTTAAACATAATTAGTAACTTAGCAGAATTCAACCAGGTTTTTTTTAAGCTGTTCTCTGTATGTAGGGAGAATTTCTGAAGCTACTTTAAAAAAAAAAAAATGCAAGAAAGCCATGGAGACCAGGATATAAGTTGGCCGTTTGAAGAGCTACAGGGATTTTATTTCATGTAATAAGGCACAGAGATCTGAGCTGGACAGGTAAATCTGAGGTTCGTGGTCTAGTACGTTTGTGTCACTGTAAAGGCTTTGGTGAGGTCTTGGACTAGTGACTGTGACACACACTTATACCCATACCAGTAGGAAGGTTCCTTTGTTAATTCTGCTAGGATTTTCCCTGAGGTTATCAATCTGAAATTAAGCCTCCAAATCAGTCTGAAGCTGAGCTTTTCGATACTCTTTAGATCAAATTTTAATTGAACTGTGACCTCAACTCTATTATCCTCAATTATGAGGCTAAAGAGCATGTCTGCCAATCTATGAGGACATCCTTTAGAATCTGTGCAATTATGTATATTGGAACTGGAAAACTAATCCAAAATGTACCAGGAAAGGCAGTAGGAAAGGAGGGACATTTGATTGTTTCACCTAATTTTGAGCCCCAAAGTAAATTCTGGCAGTTAAGTCACATCCTCGGCCATGGATTAGAGCTGTAAAGGAGTGTAACTTCCCATGAAGAATACAGAAACTGGGCACAGTTGGGGGAAATGAGAGGTGGGTAGCTCATCCTTCTCACCTTGATTGGTAACATTACCTGTTCTATGTAGACAAATATAACAGGTATATATGTAAAATATATGAGATATACATGTATTTTAAAACAGGATATATATATATATATATATATACACACACATATACATAGATATGTGTGTGTGTGTGTGTATATATATATATATATATATTTTATCAGAGAGATAAACTAAATTTCCTTTGCTGAGGAAAACCATGTATCCAGCCCAATTTTAAGCTCTGTTTGGATTCTTGGAAGTGGACCTTTAAGAATCTTTCCGAACTGAAATCATAAAACAATCCAAGTTCATCTTCATGACTTTTACCTCCAGTGCCACTCAAAGATGCAATGTCTTCATGCTTTCTCTACCTCCCACCAACCAAATCTGTTTTTCACAGATTTGATCATTCTTCTTCTGTTAAGAAAACTAAAGTGCTGCCTTTCTCAGGATATGTGCAATTTTTAACAAAATATTTAGCCAAAGGAATACAGCTCTAATAGTTGAAGTTTTTGTCTGTTTAGAATGATAGAAGCAAGCTCTATTTGGATGGAAGGGGATAGAAAAAGTTTTGATGCCTCTGATGCCCTGTTACAATGACTCTCTTATTCAAATATAAATCTTCTCTTACCGCATGGCCTTCACAATAAAAAGTAAATAAAAACAGTTAATTCCTTTGCTTTCGGAATCTTAGGTATGGGAACACATCTCTTTTCCATGTGAGCACTGGAATGCTTCTCTCCATGCTTGGTTGCTTTGAGGATTCAGCAGTCCTGCATATGGAAAAGATAAGGGGACATGAATAGATTTGGATTAATCACATAAAATGGGGTTATTACTAACCAAAAGAAATTGAGTGTTTATTTTTTGTTGTTGTTGGTATCATCTTCACAGATTTTCATTTCAGTAGCATATCTTCAAATAGTTCTTTTCTAATCTAGCTACTTCCTTCTGAAGCCATTCATGGAAATAGATCAGGTTTACTTTCAGGCAAACATTGCATAAAACCAGTCTTGAATTTTCTCTGGAGCTTGTGTGCAATGAAGAGTTTTGCTAAGTGTCTTTATCAGAACAGCTTTCTGTGTTCCAGGAGACATTTGGTGAAGACAGTTAATTTGTTTTCTTTTCCAGAGGAAAATGTTCCATTAATCATTCTAAGAAGCCAGGCTGATTGCTCTGTTACATTAAGGTCACAGTATTCTTGTTAACATGACCCACATAATAGTTTCGTGTCTTAGAAAAGGGTTTATTTTTTTCTTATGGCAGTCTTATGGCATGGGAGCAGTAATCAACAAACACAAACACACTACACATGTGCAAGTACACTTGTGAGCGTGCACACACACAAACACATAGAGCAGCCATGGCACATTTTGTGGAACAAATATTATCATATTGCATTACAGGAGATCAGATGTACTAAATCCTCAAATACTTCCCATTAATTAACCAAGTAACCATTTCTCTCCCTGCCAGGCTTCATATAGGCTGCTATCAAAAAATTTCACTATCTGTCAATACCTAGAGTCATAATCACTTGCTGTAATTTTTTTTAATGAATATATTGAAAACATTATTTATAGATTCTTGTTATTCAAAGTGTGACCCATGGATCCTCAGCATCAGCTTCATATGGTAGTTTGTAAGAGGTGTACAATCTCCCCTAACCCCAGCCCAAATGAATCAGAACCTGTATTTTAGCAAGATCCTCTGGTGATTCAAGTGCACATTAAAGTTTGAGAAGTACT
The DNA here is from genome assembly GCF_000696425.1 of Galeopterus variegatus. Taxonomy (NCBI): domain Eukaryota; kingdom Metazoa; phylum Chordata; class Mammalia; order Dermoptera; family Cynocephalidae; genus Galeopterus; species Galeopterus variegatus. The sequence continues at coordinate 278,397 of NW_007727223.1, forward strand.
GGGCAAGAGCAGTGGCTTCAAACTTACTCACCCCCAACTCACAGTAAGAAACAAATTCTACATTGCAACCCGGTGTGTGTGTACACACACCCACACACCCACAAGTGAAACAAAAGTTTATGTAACAATATTTACCCTTACTACAGATGATGTAGTTTGATATTTTCTATTTCATCTTTCAAAAATATTGGTGGTAACAAATAAAATGATTTCATTACACGTTAATAGGTTACAACACTCAATTTTAAAAACACATCTAGAGCAAAGTTTCTTATCCTTGGCACTGTTGACATTTTGAGCCAGATAATGCTTTGTTGTGGGGTGCTCATCTGTGTATCAGAGGATGTTGAGCAGCCTCGCGGGCTTCTACTCTACATGACAGTAGCAACCACCGCCCCTTAGCTGTGATAATGAAAAATGTCTCAGGATAGGGCCAAATTTCCCCCAGGGGGCAAAATCTCCCCAGTTTGAGAACCACTGATCTGAATGAGCCAGAGAAGCGATTACTGCTAAATGTGTACAAGGTAACCCTTCCTCTCCAGGTGTAGCGCAGCCCTCTGCCAACCTCCCATCACACACAAATGTAATGAGCATAATATACCAGACACGACAACAAAGTCGAGCTTAGGATTTGTTAAAATGAGTACTAAAGAAGTCCATTTGTCAACCCAGGAGTTAGCTTGGGGGGCCGTGCCAGTCGCCACAGTAGATTGTGTTTGGGGGACTTCATGCGATTATGGTGAAAGCTCATGAAACATCCAAGACTCTCTTCACCCCCTCACTGTATCTCCCCAGACCAGTCCCACCTGGAGCCAAGGAAAGGAACTGAGCAACATATTAGCTCAGCAATACAGATTCCTGCTTTGGCCTACCTCGATTAATCCTCTTTTCTTTCCTTTTTATAATTCCACCTGGACCCTGATTAAAAGAAAAAAAAATTCTTTTGCTTCTACCAGGTGGTTGCAAGTTATTTTTGTGTGTCCAAAAACCTGAAAAGAAGGCTCAACTTAAATACTTCATTCATTCCAAGTTCCCAGTTCTGAAGAGAACAGTTAACAGCCTCCTGTTCTTCTGTTAAACTCCTGCCGAGTTGACTAGAATTCCAGTTAATGGAGTCGTGATTCGCCTCCAGTATGAGTATTCCTGTATCAAAAGGCTTACAATGATAGTGTCACTTGCCATATTGGGTTGCTTGACTGCCTTTGGCAGAATTTTTCACTCCGACCATCCCTGGACTAAAGCCAGTTATACCAACAAAGCTCCAGGTCTGGGCAAGGATGGGGGTATTATTAATTACCAGATTTGTATGCCAACCAGGGTGTAAAAGCCACTCTCATTATTTGTGTGGAAAAAATTTTTTTAGAAAAGCACAAATAATATTTAATATAAGCAAAGTTAAATTCATGGTTGTTTTCTAGTGAAATTCTTTAAATCACCTTTTCAGGAAGAGAAATACCACTCCCTTTTGTCAGAAAACGTGTTCTTTGGCCCAGGAAACCATCCTGTTAAAAAGAAGAGACCCAGTTATTAGGTGCTTCACTAGTTTTGGGAGCTCTAGGTCGATGTTTCTATCTGGGGGTGATATTGTGCCACGGAGGACATTGGCCATATCTGGAGACATTTTTGGTTGTCATGACTTGCAGGGTTGGGGCATGCTACTGTCATCTAGTGAGTAGAGGCCAGAAATGCTGCTGAACATCCGCAATGCACAGGACAGCCCCCCCCCACACACACACACACCCAGCCACCTCCACCACCTTCACCCCACCTGCACAACAAAGAGTGATCCAGGTCAAAGGATCCATAGTGTGGAGATTGGAAAACCATGCTCTAGGTGGTACCTCCACCTATACAAATCCTTTGTCTTTAATGATATGGGCTATTAGAGTTTAGATTTTAGTATAAATCATGAGCATTATCTGTGAGTCATTTTGTCACAAAGGGATTTCAGTGACTGTCTCTAAAGAATACTCTACCTGATATCTCAGCGACAAGTCTCAAAAATCCTTTTGACAAGCTTCATCCAAAAACATCTTTTTAGGGTCTGAAATAAAAGCCATTACACCTAACTTTCTCAGCTTGAACTTAACACTCACCCATGTGTAGATCCCATGCATAGCTTCAGTACTTCAACAAAACTTCGGACCTTGTCAGTTATATGAATCACTATAGCTTTCTCCTACTAGAAGGAGCTCGTTCAAGTTGTTAAGGCACTGGTTCCTTTACATCAAACAGATGTTAAGAGCACAGGCTTGGCAGTCATATATCCCTAAGTTCAATTTCTGGGTCTGCCACCTACTAGTTGAGTGACTTCAAGTAAGCCACTTTAAGCCTCGATTTCCTCTTCCATAAAATGTGGATAAAAGCAGTACCTAGCTCTTTAGGAGGACTAAATGTGGCAATGCCTGTAAAGCACAAATCACAGAGCACAGCACATAGAAATTACTCTATAACTCTCTTCCTCTCATTGCCATCAGCAGTGGTTAGTAGCATAAACACCAACACACATCATTGCCTAATACTAAGGTAAGATTTGCAGCAGAGACAAGAGAAGAAGTGGTGCATTCCTTGCCAAAAGAGATTTTAAGAGCCAAAGATGAAATGATCAGAGAACATGATAGCAAATAGCAAAGAGCCCAGTTGTGCTGCAGGGTCCCTAAAGAAAATCTGTCTTAAAGTTGAGCGAGATCTCAATGAGATGAAGGCCTCAAAGAAAGAACCACAGGAGGCAGGACTGAACTGGATCTGCAGATGTCTAGGATTTGAGGAGGGTAGAGTCTGTGCTTAGGTACTAAGCAAGGAAACATTATTGCTTTTTCTGGGAGCATCCCTGACTCACCAACACCATATCTTCATTAGCCTTAGTAGAGCTTCTCTTTGGAGAGGTGCTTTCAAAACTTAGACAAGGAAGGGCTTCACCGAAGTTATGATGACTCCAATCCAGGCATGTGGATGTTTGCTTTGTCGGCATTTGTTGCTCCATAATCTCAAGGGCTAAATTCTTTTTATATTAATAAGAGTTGTTTATCCTGTGTGCTTCTTAACCAGGGGTGTGCATCAGAACTACTCTTGTGTTGTTTTATTTTAAAAATGTACTCATCCCAGCCATACAACAAAAATTCTGAATCAGTAGATCTAAGGTAGGGCTCAGACATTTGTTTTTTGGGGTTTTTTTTAAATAAGTTCCAAGGGTTTAATCCTGTCAAGAATCATTGATTTAGAGCAGTAGTTCTCCATTATGGGCGATTTTGTGTCCCGCAGGGTGTAATTGGAAATGTCCAGAGACATTTTTTACTATCACAACTGGCAGGGGGCAGGGGTAGTGGGGTGGCGGTGGTTGCTATTAGCATCTAATAGGTAGACGGAAAATATCCTACAATGCAAAGGACAGTCGCGCATAACAAATAATTATCTGCCAAAATGTCAATAGTGCTGAGGTAGATGATCCCTGATCTAGAGGATAAAAAACACGAGAGACATATTTATTTCTATTATTTTTATTAATGCCCTTTCAACTTTGTGTCCTACAAGATTACTTTGTAACCTTTTTTTTTTTTTTTTCTATAGCAACCCTGTGAAGAGATAGGATAAGGTACTATTATTTCATTTTAAGACAGGAAACCTGAAGTTCAGAATGAGCTTGCCCAGGGCCCCAGGACCCTGGGACCCCATTTCCTGAAACTGCGGTTTTCCCATCCTCACCCCTCCTGGGAACATCAGTATTGTCTGTCTTACCGCTGAATCCCCAGTGTCCAGCATATGTATGCACTCAATAACTATTTGCTAAACAGGTATTGATGAATATTTAGCCTCCTCATAGTATCCTGTGTACTTTATCAAGTATATTTTTTGTTTTCAATTCTAACTTGAAAATAATAATTAAGTCTTTTAAGAATTATATTATGGATTTTTGCAATTGTCTATTTAGTTATTTTTGGAAGCCTCGAAAATCTATTGTTCTGCTTAATTTAATGGGGAAATGAATCATTTCAGCCCATTTGATTTTTTGGTTAATTTGAAGATTCATTGGAAAACCTTTTCTGTTTCAACTACTTTTGAAACAACTTCTAGAATGTCTTAGTTTTGTTTTCCACCTTACCGAGCATTTGGAGCAGATTCTAATTCTCTGGGTCAAGATCTTTCAGGATCTGGCTTCACCCTACTTAACCCCAAGTCTCACTACCCAGTCATGATGATGTAGGAAGAGTGAATTATCCAGAATTGCACCACTAGTAAGTTCCCCAACTCTGAATACAGTGCCTCCTTCTACCATACCCCATGCCTCCAGAAGATCAGGCCGAAATGCTTATCAGCCCAAAGCACATTCTGAAAGCTGCTCTTTTGATTCAATCCCAAAGAGGACTTTTAGAGGGAAGAAAAGGGCAGAAGAAAAGGAAAGGAAGAAAAGGAAAGATTCCAGTTAATTGGAGGTTTTAATAAATGGCTGTTTATTAACAACGATAACACTGATTTAGAGTTTCTTTCATGTATATTTTTTGACTGTACGTTAGAGATAATATTACCATCTTGTTAAAGGTGTTATTTCTTTTAAATCCTCTTAGCAGCCCTAAAATGTAGGCACCTTCATGATCTCCATTTTACAATTATTGAAGCTGATGAGATCCAATATTTATTGGATACTAAGTACCAGGTACTGTTCTAGGCACTTAAATGTAATAATACATGTAATTCTCATGACTTCCCTGTGAAGTAAGTGGTTACAAATGAAGTTAGGTCACTGACTGGTAAGTTGACTTCACCCAATTCAGAAACCTGGGAAGTAGTCAATCTTAGATCCAACCCCTTTCTTTCTGACCCAAGGGGTGGATGTGTAACTATAATGTCTTAGAAAGATTAACCGGCACTATTCAAATATGTGCTCTCCACCCCCAAAAGCTCCCACTCTGTTGAGTGCTCTGTATCCCAAATGCATCCACTGGGGTTCTTACTATAGTAGTCACATTTGCTACATGGTACCACTGCAGTATACAAGACAGAAATTGTGATTCAATGACCCTCCATGTAGAACATGGCTTATTAGTCACGGCTTGTCCACTAACAATGATGGGAGTTGTGTAACTAATCAGAGAGACCCCTTAATGAAAACTCAATCCCACTGAGGCAGGCTTCCTCCTGGATGTAAAGACTTTGTCACTGGGTCCAAGTTTCATGAACACCAGCAGAACCTAGGTCTAAAGATGGGTGATACCAGAAGGCCCTACTGTAGCCCCTTTCAGGGTGAAACCCCATCCTCAGCTGAGAGAGACTACAGCACAGTAGGGAATCTTGCATACCATATGTGCTGCAAAAATCACTTCTACCTAGGCCCAAGGAAGGAGTGAGTTTCAGCTTTCAGTCTATATCTCCCTCTGTGTTCTGTCTAAGATCTTTTATCCCATAAGAATAAAGTCTTGTGATTTATTTAGGGGGAAAAAATGGTAGTAACACAATACTATTACATCCCAGACAGTTGATAAATGGTTTAGGGTAGCAGCTTAAGTTCCTGAAGCAAAGCTTGACACAGTGGTATTATTAAATAACAATGCCTAAGATTTTCTTATGAGGCCTGATGACTCTTTTAACCTACCCACATAGCTAAGTTTTCAATGGCACTATGAGGTTTCACAGATCGGCAATACTTTACGGGGGGTGGGGGGGAAGTAATCCAAAATAACAAAATAACATGGTTATACAATCTGTGCATAATACAAATAGAGTTGCAACTAAATCATTATGTGGTCATTATCCAATAATGCCTAAGATGTCAGCAATGTGAAAGTTTGCGATTGTGTATCAGCAAAGTCCTTCCTTGATTTATTTCAAGTCAAAGCTTACAATAAACAATGTGACAAGGTAGTGAAAGAGGAAAAAAGGAAAGAAGGAAGGGAGGGAGGGAGAAAGGAAGGAAGGAAGGAGGGAGGGAGGAAAGGAGTGTTGTTTTTTCTCTTGAAGCTTTATAAGCTTACCAGATAGATCGCCAGCTGCTAGCCAACTCTTGAAAGTGGCAAATCCCTTGGCCAGTGAAAAGTGGTCTATATGCATTGTTTCTAAAGAGTTTGTTTATTCAAAATATGTCTGGTTTTGGCATTCAGTTTTCTAAGTGAGTGAGGACTAAGAGCCAGTGGCTGAGGTCTGTGCTGGGCACCGTTGAATGAAGCTCACTCCTGCCTGTGGTTTCTGACCACCAAATAGTGGTGACCGAGGCCCCGGGGACAGGAACATGCACGTGTGGGAATTCTCTTAAAGCCTCCCCACTTGGCTTACACAGAATTAGAGAAATGGAGGCCTGTTTGCATTTGTTGGTGCACATTAGAAATAAATTTAGGCATTCAGCTTCAAGAACTCACTAACGGAAAGATGCACAAAGGAACGCTGTTATGTATTTAGCACAGTCTTTGTAAGCTTGGCCAGGCAAGGAGGCTTATCACAAGAAATATGTAAATAACACAACCTGCTTTACAAAGGAAAAAAGAATAAAATTAATCCAAGACATCCGTGGTGTAATACTATTTTCTGCCCTCAGCTTTTCTTTTTATAACTTGAGACATGCGGCCTAACAGTCCAGCACAAACAATAGCACGCTCAAAAAAAAAAAAAAAAAAAACCCATACCCAGGGCATCCCTCAGTCCCTAGGAGAGAACTCCAGATAGGTCTTCAGCCTCACGCACAATATTATTATTAAATCTAATATTGTCAGAGCCAAATCGTTGGCTTGGGCAAAGTCCCCCTTCCCCCTCCTTTTTTGGGGGAAAGAGGGAAAGTGTTGGGAGGGGTGGGGGAACCAAGCCAATCAAAGTTAAAATAAAGTCTCTTTCTAGGCAAGACTACTGTCTATAACATGTTGTTCCTTATAGAAAGTGGGATATGGTGGCATTTGCTTGATTAACTTGCTCGACAAAAGTGACAGCTGCTGTGGGTGCATGCGGATAAGCTGCACGGCGCAGTTCCGCCTTTGTACATCTGTCAGCAAAAAGGGAAGAATAAAGAGTGAAAAGAGACAAATTGGTCCCAAAAGACACTCCATTCAACTTAGGAGGTTTGCCCCATTCAGGCGCTTGCTGTGCGCCTCAAGTACTGAGAGCTTATTCAATTTCATTCACTCTTTCGAATGAACCCACAAGTGTTTAATTTCTTATTCTGTCGCCTCAAAAAGGGGGGGCGCGGGTGTGGAGAGGAAGGGGAGGGCGCTTTGTGGACGGGAAGTGCTGTCGGCAAGGCAGGGTGATCTAGGCCACACGTATTAACTCATGGCTAATTTGTGGTTTAGCTCTCTGTGCTCAGACCCATCTGAACGCTGCAGTGGAGGAGCTGAGCTGATGCAGACTTCTTACCTCCTGGAGGGAGGATCCCAAACCATCCATAGATATCCAGGGCACCCAGCAAGGTTGAATATGTACCTTGTATAAAGACAATGGTCTGAGGTTTGTGCCTTTTACAGAAATAGGATGGCTGGCTCTCCAGGGTAAGGTTTGGTTAAGCAATCTGGCAAATATGTAAGGTTTTTTTTCTCCCTCCCAGAAAAAGAAAAATAAAAAAAATTAGACTCATACGCAGTGAGAAGTAGCAAGAGGGGAATATGGCTTCCTGAGATTAAAAATAAAGCAAGAGGAAAGGGCGCCATTGGAGGCAGAGCCCAGCTGCGCATGGTGAAAACACATGTTAACTTTTAAAAAGCAGCACTTCGTCTTCCTTTTCCCCATCCCTGAGCCCCAGGTATCAGGACCTGTTTCCGTCAGAGGTTAAGATGCCGTCTCCAGTCGCCCTGTGCTGCCTGCACTGTGTGATCTGCTGCCATCTTTTCTCCTACCTTCATACCACTCTGCCTTCTCTTTTGAAACCCAACACTCCTTCCTGCTCCTGGACAACCCTCCAAGTATTGTCCCTGCACCCAATCCTGCTTTGTTGACTGCTTTTCGGAAACCATTCAATGCCACCTCTGGCTCCTGAAAAGATTACACTCTTTCCTTATGAGAAATCATTCCCCAAAGAGCTCATGTTCACTAAGTTGACATAGTTTTAAAACTGCTTACAGGGGCCGAGCCCGTGGCGCACTCGGGAGAGTGCGGCGCTGGGAGCACAGCAGCGCTCCCGCCGCGGGTTCGGATCCTATATAGGGATGGCCAGTGCGCTCACTGGCTGAGCACGGTGTGGCCAGTCTCAAAAAAAGACAAAAAAAAAAAAAAAATAAAAACTGCTTACAGGACTTTGGAGAAGTGTTCTAGATCCAGCTCTAAGTTGTTGGGTTTTATTGTCTTTGAATCACAGGGTTCTGGATGGCAACTTCCAGATGGTATATTTCTGTCTGTTCATCATTCTCTTGGATACTAGCTGTGTGGTTTGACTTAAAGCATTCCATTTACCTATTTACCTGAACCCTTTTCCATGTAATAGAATGGAAATTATGTGAATATACAGTATTTTTAGTATGGAAAAGAATGATTAAAACTACCTCAGATTAGGAAAACAATTCCCTGAGGTCAATGTGAATTTTTCTAAGTAAAAAACTTTGACTTTGGCTCACAAAACTCTAATGATTCATGAGTATAAAAAGTTTAACATGTGCAAATTATGAAATTAGCCCTAATGTGATTAACCAACCCTGTTTTAAAAAGACAAAGTTGGCATTCCGCTTTTTCTTTTTGTTCTGTACATGAGTTGCAATCCTTATTTTAGAGTATGATTTCTATAATCATTTCTATATGGTATGCAAATTTCTTATTCAGTTGCTTACGTCAATCTGCTTGTGAATTAATGCAGTTAACTTTAAATGCAGTTCCCATACCTAAGAAGCAATCAGGGGAGTGGGCAGATGCTTTCTTGAATAATCTGAATTCAGTTCATGCGCTGACTCCTTCTCCTACCTCTTAAGTCCTTGTATGCGTATCAGAGAATAGTTTTCAGATAAGTTATTCACACTTCTCGCATGGAAAAATAGGTGGTAGGATGTGCCACCAAAACTCGAATTTTGTTTTCAACATAATTGAGCTTTAAATAATTGATATGACTTGAAAGTGTGGATTCGGACTGTAACTATACATTTTCTCAAAACAGTAGGTTCCTTTGAGAGGACGGAGGCTAAAGGCATAGGGGTCCATTTTCTCAATGCACAGGGAGCCCTACGACTAAATCCCCAACATATCCAGAGAAAAATAGGCCCCAGAAAAAGGTATTGTTAACGGTGGTCAGTTTGTTAATACCCAAACTGCACACCTGCCCTGGGAGACCCAGGTGGCAGACAAGGCCTGGTTAGAAACTGATTGGGGCTTAATCACATTGGGCTCATTATTTATGTCTCATGGAGAAAGAAATGGTCTGAACTGAGAAATTCCAGGTACATAAGAAAACTGTTCCTTTTCTCTTAAATATCACAGTTCCCTGGTTCACTTGCTGAAAGTGAGGTGTCGGCCTTTGACATTTGCTACAAGAGCTTTTCTGTTTCACAGAAGTCACCAACTGTCGTTTGTGCTGATTTTGCTATGATAAGTCCAGTATTAGAACAGCTAGTGTCAGGCCCATGTTCTATCTTCTATTCAGGGTTTGACCACTAGTTCCATTTTTATTTAATTACTTAGACACTCAGCAGTTTCAGAAGTCATGTTGTATATAGGCAAGCACAGACCTAATTTTGATATCTAAATGGATTCTTTCAAAACAGCAGGGCTTTGGAGGCTAATCAAAAGAGATATAGGGGGAAAGTATGTTTCACTGTTTTGGTACCTTGAGGTTAAAAGTGGAAGGATTTTGAAGGATTTTGCCTCTTTCTTTAACTTGATATTAAACAGGGCATGGAATTATAGAAAAAATATTTATTTAGAGACCTATGGGCTTCAGGATCTTTGGAGGGTCAGAAGCAGGAAAAATATAATAAAAATTAAAAGCCAATTTATTATATATGGTTTATTAGATTTCCTTTTCTTCCTTTTTCATAGAGAACAAGTTCATATAAATATTATATACTGTTGAAATGTACAATGGGATTTTAAAAGTCACTACGTCTTGTGGTTGTAAGGAGAATTAAATGAGTTTAATCCATATAAACTGCTTAGAACAGTGCCTGACACATAATAAGTGCTCATTAAGTGTTTGCTACCATATTATTGTTGTTATTGCTAATTTTTATTGTTGTTAATGTCACTAAAGAATGTTTTTCAAAAGTGGATTCGATGGAATATAAATCCCTGAGAGATAATAAATGGCTCATGAAAAGTGGTTCTTTACTCAAATACGTTTGGAAAAACACAAAATCAAAAGAGTTCCTTTACTACAAGATTTCCCAGAGTGTTTAATATGCTAATACAATGCAGCAAATCTGAATCGCCAGTAGTATTCAGACAGACCATACAGTTTGCATATACATACTCACATATGCCTTCACAGGTCAGTGAAAAATGCAAAGCTAGAGAAGTGTATACCAATGTTACCTTTATTTCCTTTTTAAAACTTACAGTTAAATCCCCCCAGGTAGTCATTTTGTCCTGTCTGCATTTAGCCCCAATGATATGATAAAATAGAGAGGGTTCCCAAGAGAAGCCTCTAGTCTTTCTCCTCCCAAACTTTGGAAATGATAGCTGGAGACCCAAGTGGGAAAAATGACTTTTTCTGCAGCTGGGAGGCTGCTGGCTTTTGATGCACACATGTTCTTTTCTTTTTATTGGCCATTGTTCTCTGTGTCTTCATAATGTTTTTGAGGGAGTCCCACAGTCTCAAATCCATAAACTTCAGAACCACCTTGGATTCAAAAGGTGAAAGGCCCTTACTCAAAATTTCAAAACAAGTTCTTATTCTAGACAAAGAAGAATAGCCTTTCCAGTCAAAGTATATGTCACTGTTTAAATAAATAAAATGACACAAACTCTTTGGATTGGTTCAGCTGGGCTGGGAGTCCTGTGATAAGAGGTCACTGGTGTGAGTTACTATGGTAATTGAGTAGTATCAGCAATAGTTTTGCTCTCATGAGCATTAAAGCACATAATAATAGGCAAACAACAGTGGTTAAAGCAAGCAGGTAGGATTACTATGTTCTTTTGTCAGAAGTATATAATGTCTTGTAGTCAGTTTTAAAGACTTCTCAACCCCCAAATCCACCCCACCGTCACCTGCTGAGTAATTTTGTATGCTTAATCTCCTGCCCTAAACTCCAAGCTCTCTGCTAATTTGAGGCAAATGGGTATTTCTGACATTAAATAGGCCAGCAAGGAAGCTTTGACCTAGAAAACCCACATTCTGAAGCACCGAGAAAAATATTCTTTCAACAATTTTAAGACTCTTTTGTATGACGAAGGGAAAAAAAAAATAGCTTTCACTGAAATGGGAGGTTGCAGCCTCCCAAGGAAGGGATTTTTGCAGAACAAGAAAAAAGGAAAGAAAAAAGAAAGAGAAACTTGCAGAGCATCCCCACTCCCAACTTCCCCCATAAAACTTGTCACTTCACATTGCCATCCGCTACCCCAACAATAATCACTCCGTGCCTATTGCTAATTGCAAGCACAGCTGAGGCCCAGCAGGGAGCCCTTGCACAGTCTCAGGCCTTTATACGAGGCTCAATCTGTTGTATGGCACTTGTTCACACACAAAAAAACTACCAGCAAAGGCAGAAAGAGGCAGAGTCACAGGTTTCTTGTAATCCCTCTGCCTCCCTGCTGACAGCCCAGCCCTAGAAGCATTCCTGGTTTTGTCCTCCTCTTTACAAAATCTGAAGTGACCTTAAGCTACAAGCATGTCAGCTTTTGAATGTCGAGTTGCCAGCTTCTTCAGGTGCATTAAGGAGCAGGGGGGGACTACATCTGGCTTCTGCATGTCTGTTTGCAGCACCCCTGGGGCGAGCTGTGGCTTCCTGTAACATGTAAAATATGAGTGTGAACTCAGGGTTCATGGCAAGGAACAGGAGGTCATGCCTCCATTCAATTCTAAGTAAAGAAACTGGGAGTTTGCAGATGTTTTTCTGTATGTGTAATGACACCACCCCCCTCCGCAGCCACCAAGCAACTGAGCGCCGTTTTTTGATAAAATGTGCCACAATCAGTGTGCTACTTGCAGATTTATTCATATCAATTTTTGCAATTTATATATTCAGAGACAAGATTGCTATTTCGGCAACTTTATGTTGGATGTGGTACGTTTGCATCTAGAGAAAGAGGGAAGGAAGTATGGAGTGGGGAGGGTGGGCAGAGAAAGAAAAGAAATCAAGTCTGGAACTCAGGCCACCAGCTGGGGTGTTGTCAAGGAGACAAAGCATCAGACTGGAGGGTCTATATCCCCCTTTAGCCCAGCGGTCACTTTCTGCCCAGCCTTGGAGCTGGGACATCTATTGCTTCTGGCCCAGAAGAAGGCCTACTCTGGCTACTTTGATGGGAAGAGTGGGTTTGGGGGGGGTGCAGAAAACATCCCCTCAGTAGACCAGGCCACTTGAAAGAAATGCCTTCCCCGTCCTCCCTGTAGGTCAAGAACAGGTAAGCCCAAGAAGATCCTTGGCGTGGCCTCCATTTGGACCTAGTCAGGGGCTCCCAGACCTTCCTTTTCACCTTGCCACCCCCTAAGATGAGAAAGGAATTAAACTTACTGCAAGATTCCTGCTTGCAGAAATTTCTGTTCCCAGCCCAAAGCCCCACACTGTATTTTCACCAAAGAAGGACATTGGTCGGGCAAACACAGAGATTAATCCTCCTGAGCCTGGGGAATAAATGCTCCTCAGTAGGGCAGTGTTAATTGCTGAGTTTGGTGCAAAGATCATTTTGAGGCATTTAAGAACTACATGATTTTTATTAGTATAACTGTTCCATGTAGGACTTATTTGTCAGCAAAGGGCAAAAGCTTTGCCTGCCTCACATTGTTAGCCTAATTCTACTTAATGGTTTCCTAAAATAAGGCCTTCCTGAACATACATTCCAAACCTTAAAAGTCTGTTGTGGTGGGAATGATTCTGGATGGAGAGCTGCTGCCCTTTTGGGCAACCAGGGTCTCAGGGCTGACAGTGCCACTTGATCCAATCTGTTCTTGGAAAATTTGGGAGGGGGGTCGGTAAGGGGACAGAGGAGTCTCTGTGAAAACACATAAGGTGATGTGCCATGCGGTATAAAAAAAAAAATGCATCCTTTTTTGTTGTTTGGACCCAATCCTTTATGAGGATTCTCAATTCTCATCTCTGGGCTTCATTTAATTCTATTTCACAGATTTAGAAATGTTGGCCCCATGGCATGATTTAAATAAACCAAATAAATGACTGAGCAAATGCTACCAGATTTGTTCTTTGTTCTTCACATTCTCAAAACTCAGCCTTGAGAAATTGTCTCAGTCCTGAGATTGAATGGAATGACCACATTCATCTTACAAAGAATTTTTTTTTTAAAGCATGGTTGAATGTTCCAGATTAGAATATGTACATTGCTATATATCCAAGCTTTCTTAAGCAAAGTTTCCTTTTCAGTATGGAAAGTGATTTTTATTTCCCATCTTTTTTTTTAATTGTGGTAAAAACTCATAACAAAAAATTTACCATCTTAACCATTTCTAAGTGTATTGTTCAATAGTGTTAAGTAGATACACAGTGCTGTGTAACCCATCTCCAGAATTCTTTCCATCTTGTAAAACAAAAATTCTATACCCATGAAACAACTCCCCCATTTCTCCCTCCACTCAGCCCCTGGCAACCACTATTCTACTTTCTGTTTCTATGAATCTGACTACTCAAGTTACCTCATGTAAGTGAAATAATTCAGGATTTGTCTTTTTATGACTGACATTTCATTTAGCATAATGTCCATAAGGATCATCTGTGTTGTAGCATGTGAGAGAATTTTCTTCATTGACAAGGCTGAATAATATTCTATTGTATATATATATATATATATATATACCGCATTTTGTTTATCCAGTCATCCCCTGATGTACTCTTGGGTACTTCCACCTTTTGGCTACTGTGAATAAAGCTGCTATCAATGTGGGTATGCAAATACCTCTTCAAGATCCTGCTTTCAATTTTTTTGCACCTATACCCAGAGATTGCATCTTTCAATGGCATACCCATTTTTGAAAGAGTTTGGAAGAAGTGCCCTTTTAGAAAGTGTTTTTTCAGCTCTTGGGGAGCTTTGACAAATCCTGAAACTTGCTATAAATTACATACAGTTGTTCAGTGCTTTCCTGCTTGGCATAGATGGCTTGAACATGCCAGGTTTTCTTTGTCATGCCCTCTCTGCGGTTTCTGGTGGTCTGGGGTGGGGGGCATTTGTTTGTTTGCTTGTTTGTTTGTTTTGGTGGCTGGCTGGTACAGGGAACCCTTGACCATGGTGTTATAACACTGCACTCTAACCAGTTGAGCTAACCAGCCAGCCCAGCTCTCTGCATCTTTGATTACAACACCGACTACAACCAGATCCCTGGCAATCGTTAGACCTGGAACTGTGGCTTAGGTTAACGAAGCTGCGGGTACTTTGGTAGAAGCGTAAAGAAACCTGAATGATGCTTTTCACATGTTCTTAAATTATTCAAGTTGTAAGGAAGAAATATGCATTGAAAGCTTCAAACGTAAAATATCTCATTACAGTATTTCAATATAGCAATTTAAATAGATTGTGGGTTGTTGGGTTTTTCCCCCCTAACTAATAATAACCCACTTTTGTCATCAAAAACAAAGTGAAGAACTTAGCCACATGGGTGTGGTCAAAGTATTATGTTCCTCTTTGACTCCTTGCCAACAAACTAATTGTCATTTCTTCATTAAACGCCCTAGGTAAGACACTCAGCCAGTTTCTCTGATATATGGCTATGCCGGGTTGGAGAAAGGGTACTTTCCAGAGAAAAGATAAAAATCCTCCAGCATTCACTGTGTCCCTTCAGTCCAAACACACAAGTTGGTTACCAAGCAGTTACCAAATTACCTGTTTACTCAGGCATTTTTAGAAGAATGGAGGCTGCTCAGAAAGTTTTTCACAACTCTGAAAAGCTCACACTTAGGGAGCTGCAACATCTTATTTGTGAAGCAGGATAGGATAGCATGGCTCAGAAAACAACAGCTGACACTTAGCATGTGCTTAGCACTGTTGTAAGCACTACACACATACTAACTCTAATCCCCACAACAACCCTGAGTAGTTTTTATTATTATCCCCACTTATCAGATGAGAAAACTGAGGCACAGAGAAGTTAAAGGTTTTGTCAAGATTCAAACACAGGAGCTCTGGGTCAAGTTCATTTTTGTAGCCACTAGGTTGCATTGCCTCTCAGAATTTTGAGTACATGCTCTATCTCTTGCTGGCTGTTAGACCACTTTACTTCTCTGAGTCCCAGTTTCTCACCTGTAAAGTGAAACTATGAGTGATGATAAATATTCAGCTACAGAACTATTTAGAGTTTAGACATGAGCTGCCCAGGCATTTAGTGCTTTTCCTTCCTGGCTTGAACATGCCAGTCCCAACGGAAATACCTATTTAGAAATAATTCCTAGTGAATTTCAACTATCACTCAAGCCAGGGATATACTGGATTGAGTCATAAGTTTTTAATCAAAGAAGGTGTGTGAAGATGTGTGTTGGTGTGTGGTTTTAGTCCTTAGGCCAAATACCATAATTTTTATAAGAGCTCTTTTTTATTACATTGGGCTAAATATTACCCTCAGTTATAGACATGGAACAACACAAATTACAGGACTCTGTGTGTGTGTGTGTGCGCACGCACGTGTGTGTATGTGTTTTGCTAAAAGTGATATACTACGCTATGCATGTTATACTTCAGTGAAATTTCTCTTTAAAGAAAAAAACAGCACAGGAATAACTGAGTTATGCATTAGAGTATTTTTACTGGATTTGTGACTTTGCCTAAAATTTTTCTCTTATAGAGCTTCCTTGATGATGTGACCTTTAATTTCACATGATCCCAATTTTTTTTCCCTTACATGAAAAGACTACTATTTTGCTCTCCCCATTCACTTAAAAAATTAAAGCTTCTGATATATAATTTTTCAGAACTTAAATTTTGATCAATGTTATAACTTTTGTATCTCTAAAACTCAGTTAGGAAAATTCAATCCATTGTGATGAAGGCAACTTGTCTAGTTATATCTCTCCTTAAAAACTCAAACTGCCCACAGTGAGAACTTTCTCCCACTAGCAATTGCTGAGTTACCAACCTAAAATAACATTTTAAAAAGGAGGTAGGATGATAAGAAAAAAGAAAAAATATGTTGATTCTAGCTAAGAAATAGCATCCCTCATCCCCATTCAACTTGTTCTAATCATTTCCCTTCAGAATCAGCAATGGTTGTCTCTCACCCATCAGCTCTTTAAAGCTCATTCATAGTCTTTTATGGGAAGGCCCCTGATCCCCCAAACTCTTCTTAGCAACTTTTTTGTTGTTGTTATTGGCTGGCCAGTATGGGGATCCAAACCCTTGACCTTGGTGTTACAACACCGTGCTCTATCTGCTTAGCAACTTTCTAAGCTCATAAAACATAGAATCTTTTTGACACCAGACCAAGCTCAGGCTCTGAGACAGGTTCAACAGCATTGTCCTACCCACAAACTTTTCCTCTGAGAACCTCAGAGCTGAATGACGTTGTGTAGAGACACCTAGAACCAGTGCTGTTTTGATATAACAAATCCATTACTTTTTAAAGTATTGAGTTTAATGCAAACAACTCATACAGATTTATGGTAAATAACCAACTTGAAACCTCTCCCACCACTTACTAATTATGTGACCATAAACTACTTACATGAGCTATCTATGCTTTTTTTTCTCATCTCCAAAATGGGGCTGTTAATGGTGTTGACCTCTCAAGAGCTCAACTCAATGATGAAACTATATAATGGCTTGTAGTATGTTTGGCATGGCGCCTGCAGATTGTAAGGGTTCATTGTTCAATGAATTGGTAACTATTTTTATTAATTGTACACATGTGTGCATGTAAGTGGTTTTGTATTAAGAATGCTGTAGGAAATAGTACTTTGTTGAAAACAGTACACTCTAAAGTCTTATAGAATGATCTGGTCTGATAGGGGGGTTGTGTAAGTTAAGGGGATAAATTACCCTTGTGATACGTGAGTATAGAAATACAGTGAATGGTTCTATCTCCTTTCAGCCTCTATTCCTTGTTTCCATTGCCACTCATCTGTGATATGTGGCATGTTCTGAAAACAAATATACCATTAACAGTAAAGTCTCTTTAGCACAACAAATTAACATCAAGATATTGGGGTTGGGAATTAAACCCATATAAGTGGAGGTGGTCATTATTGCAAAAGACATAACCACAGCAATCGCTGTAGCAATATTGCTGATTAGGGATTATTCAGATCTAAGGGAAAGCCCGTTTTCTGTGAACACTACATTGCCTAGTGAAGAGTTAATTAATTATCTTTCCATCCTGTATCCCTTCCAAGGAATAAAGTTTCCAAGGAACAGTGAACCCAAAGGCAAGAACTAGGGAGAGATAAATTAGTCACTTCTTGGTCGCAAAATTTAAGGCAGAACCAAAAAATGTAGTAATCAAGATAAATAGTATTTTAATACAACATTTTACAAAATCAAAATTAATGCCAAAAATTCACCATGAATAAAATATCAAAATTTTAATTAAAGACGGTATCTGATTCTGCCCGTGCATGACCCTGCCTCACCTTAATCCTGGCCATACTGAACTGCAGTGTTACGGAACAGATATTTTATATATAAAGATTTCTCTACAGGAAGTTAATAAATTTGCAGGGCAGAATATGTGGCCTGAGTGGACCAGCATATTAACGATCTAAGCTTCTACTAGAACTGGATCAAGAAAATCTCTTTGGGGCCGGCCCGGTGGCACACTGGATAGTGCGCCGCTTGGCAAGCGCAGCGGCGCTCCCGCCCGGAGGTTCGGATCCCACATACAGACTGGTTCCGGCTCACTGGCTGGGCGAGGCACGGGAGCAACACCGAGGGTTGCAATCCCGTTGCCGGTCCCCGGTCCGGTGCGGGGGCAGCACTGAGGGTTGCGATCCGTTGCCGGACATGGAAAAAGACAAAAGACAAAAAAAAAAAAAAAGAAAATCTCTTTGGGGCCGGCCCGGTGGCACACTGGATAGTGCGCCGCTTGGCAAGCGCAGCGGCGCTCCCGCCCGGAGGTTCGGATCCCACATACAGACTGGTTCCGGCTCACTGGCTGGGCGAGGCACGGGAGCAACACCGAGGGTTGCAATCCCGTTGCCGGTCCCCGGTCCGGTGCGGGGGCAGCACTGAGGGTTGCGATCCGTTGCCGGACATGGAAAAAGACAAAAGACAAAAAAAAAAAAAAAAAAAAAAAAAAAAAGAAAATCTCTTTGTATGTTTCTGAGAGTAATAACACCAACATTAGCTAAATTTTATTGAGTACCTACTATGTGACAATCACTCTGCTGAGGACTTTACATAAACTATCTCTTTTAATGCTCACAATAATCCTGTGGAGTAGATTCTGGTAGTAACCCCAAGAGGAGAATTAGGGAAAGAGAGTTAATAGTATGCTTGAGGTTATCTGGCTAGTAAGTAGCCAGCACAGGCTGAAGCTGCACATTATTGCCATAGGGTTTGAGAAATCATTCATTCTTTGTCTGAATCATTTTAACAAGACTTAAATCTAGGTTGATGTAGTTTAAAATGTACTTTATGCACCCACGATGGTTTTATAGGTTTGGGTGATGATCTAAGACAAAATGACTTTACAATGGAATTACATTGCTAAGAGCTACTTATGTAATGTACGATTTATGCATATAATTCCAGAGATATTCCAAAGGGAATAATTTCTTCCACCACCACATGGCTTTCCCTAGTAACTTGCTCTGCTTTCTTCCTTGTTTTTTGGAATCTCTTAGGTTGGGGGAGAGAGAAAGAGCAAAGAAGGGAGAAATGATGATGGTTATGATGATGGTGATGGTGATGTTGATGATGTTGATGGTTGCTATGGCAGAAATGGTGTCTTGATGATGATGATGGTGATAGCTGACATCTATTGAGGCCTTGTGTGCTGAGTACTATGATGAGTTCTTTACTAGCATTATTTTATTTACTCATCAGAAAAAGCCTATAAAAGGCTGATTAATCCCCATTTTCTGACCAGGAAACTGAGTCTCTGGGAATGGAACTTGCCCAAGATTATAAACCCAGGTGTGTGTTAGGGCCTATGCTCTTAACAATTACGTTGTAGAAAGGAAGAAAGAAGAATTAAATAACAAAGTTTAGCATCAGCCTTCCAGCTCTTTTTAAATACAGCCTTCAGATAAAAAGAGTTGCAGCTGCTGGAGAAGTTTCCAACTTTCCGAGGACCCTGTTATCCTGAAGGCCATAGCTGTGATGGGCATCCTTATGGGTTCCCAGTCTAAAACCTTCACAGAATTATCTCCAGAGGGCATATTTTAAAGGAACCCCAGCTACTGGGGATTTTATTTCTCTAGTGCTTTTTTAGGATTGAAACAACCTTTTTTAGGAAGATTTGAATTAATATACCTGAATTAAGGTGAGGCAGCAAAAGAGTCGTGATTATACTTGCATACTTAATATGTGTTGTCATTTCATGATTCTTATTTCTATGCATTTAGAGTACATTTACCAAAAACTTAGTGCCCAGGTGTTAGAATAGCACTGGAAAAGGCATATCTCAACCAAAGACAGAACAAAATGGGGAGAATTTAAAATGTTTTATTAATTTCCCTTTTGAAGAATCATAACAAATCTGCTGCATTAGCATTGATCTCAAATAAAGCAAACCTGACTATTAAGTGCTGTAAACCCCATGAGGAAGAGCAGGAACAGCCTAGACACCGTAATGTGCTGATAAATGTTGAACGACTGGCTTTCTGGGAGGGAGAAAGCCCTGGTTTGTGGCATTGGCCAATTTCCTAAGTGTAAAAACCCCCACTACAGCCTATTTCTAGCTATCGGTGTGCAATTTCTGAATTGGGGTTGGGAAGAGATATACAAGATCAACTCTCTAGACCAAAGTGCTACTATATCCCATTAGGACGGCATTATGGTAGGCAATCAGCTATTTTAATCCAGTGGCTGTCCTGGAGAACCGCCAGTCTGGACTCAGTAGCTATGGGACCATGGGCAAGTCACTTCACCTTTCTGGGCCTTTGTTTCCTTCTCTGCAAAGGATAGTATGAAAGATCCCTTTTACCTCTAACATTTTAAAGTTCTAGAAGACAGTGCCTCCTGCTTTCTCCAACATCCAAATGCCTTTAAGCGCCTCCTTTCTGGAAAACCAAGTTAGCGCTGTGCTGCATCCAAAAGTGCCTCCAATTTCATCTACTGAGCATAAGGTTTGGAAAGGAGTGAGTTACTCCCTTTTGCCTCTTTAAATGTGTAGCCAATGGGGCATCATACATTTTTTACACTTCTTTTGCTAGATGTGAGATCCAGGAGGAAACGCATGGATGTTCCAGGGCTTTCTTGTTCTCCTGGGGTGGGAATCAGCGTGTGATGTGCTGATTCCTTGCTGTATGCATTTCCTACCTCCCTACCCTTTCAGCGGCAGAGCAAGAGTGTTGATAGTAACCTACCTTTTTATTTCTATTTATTATTTTTTTTATTTTTTTACTATCTAAAAGCCATTTACAAGAGTAGGAACTGCTTACATAAAATGGAGGGGGGTTTGTGTTATTTTTTTTCCCGAAAGGTGGCACGTCTCTCAGCAAAGAGAAAAAGGCATGTTGCACAAGGCTTGCTGGCAGTGATATAAGCCAGCGCCGGTTTGTCTGTTGTCACAGCCAAAGCAAAATGCCACCTCTGCCTAGAAGCCAGAGTGCCACACTCCTCTTTTGTGTCCCTGAGATGTACCCAGCATGAGGCCCTGGACTTGCAGGTTTGGCCAGGAGGTTACCAGGGTTGCCTGAAGGTCAACTTCCAACCCCGGGAGGCAGGGAGAAAAGGGAGGTTGCTTATGTCTCTCAAAATAGAGGCTTTGAGCCCCCAGATTGCATGTCAGATACAGCCAGTGAATGTGGAATTTGAGGCCTGGGGTGAACACAAGAGAGCCCCTAGCTGTGCCAGGAGTAAGTCAGAGCTGCAGAAATACCAGTGACCCAGTGATATTCCTGTCTCTGGACCACTTCTTAACAAACCCAGATGCAGGGGCAGCAAAAGCTCCAGAATCCCAAGGCAGGAGGTGCCAAAAACACCCCCCAACAACCCTCTACCAGAAAAAAAAAGTTTCAGTAAAATATTCTCACCCCTGGAGGGGAAAACCTGTCCATGCCTGAAGCAGCTTGACCCTAGCGAACACCCTCCCCCCATGGAGTGAACTGCAAATCTCAAGAAAAAAAAAATCCCCCACCCCCCACCCCGCCTGCTCCCTGGGGAGGGACAGAAGGTTCCTAAAACTGACAGTTTCGCCTTCATGATCTTTAAAAGAGCAGAAGTTGGCTGTGAGGCTGCAGTGCTGCCTTGATTGGGGTAGTGTGGTCTCTGTCGCGGCTGGGCTCCAGGGAGAGCCGCGATTGGCTCTGATGAGGAAGGAGCCTAGAAATGAAAGATTGCAAAGAGGGCTTCTCTATGCCATGGCTGAGACTGTGTCGTTTCTTGCAAGGTGAAACTTGGCAATTCTACCTTGCAAGTAAAAACCCAAATTAATTTTTTTAGAGAAATTAAGTCAGAAACAAGGCTTCAGAAAAACTGTGAGTGTTAGGCATAAACTGATTTTGGATGATCTTTAGGTGAGAAAGGGTGGAGTTACCATCGGAAACATGTTTTTATTTATGCTTTTCGAATCCCCACTGGTGTGCGATGTGTGTGTGTGTGAGCGCATGCATGTGTGTGCGTGTGTATTGGTTAGCATGAGAATATATATCGTCTCAATTCTCTAACCACTCTTTTTTTTTTTTGCATCTTTTCTGTGCACAGTTCATATAGACGCCCTATAAATAAATATATAGGTCCATCCACACCTTTTCATTTTATTTGTAAATTGTTTGGTTATAAGCAGCAGAGCGTAATGAAACCTGGTGAAGTTTAAAAGATTAGATTTTTTTTTCATACTGACACTTCATAACACTGTTCATATGTCTCCGAGTGAGATTTATGAATATATGAGCAGTACTGCAAAATTATACTGCACCAGAGACTTCCTGCACCACAGGGGTGGCAGTCTAAAGTGACACAGCTTCAAGCATTTTTCACAGACAAGAAGCAAAATTTAACCCCCTTAAGGGGAAGTATGATTTCAACAGCTTGAAATGAGCTCATTTGTAGATTTTTTTTTTTCTCTCATCTTCCATAATTTTTGGGTGTTAAGATTAAAACAGATTGCACAGCCAATGCAGGGGCACATAAAGTGCCCAGAGTACAGTTTGGCCTTTAAAGAGAAATCCTCATTCATTGTCTTTATCAGGAACATCCCGGGTAAATGAAAGTAAACTTGTCCCTAAATTCCTAAGACTCTCAGCCTGATTCCCAGAATTGTACCTAACTTATGGGGTCTGGAGTTTTCAAAAGGTAAGTGGTAAGTGGAGAAGCCCTCATCTCTCTGGGTACTGGAGACAGTGGCATTAGAAAACAAGCAGTGTGTTGAATCTCAACTGAGTAAAATTAACCAACAAAACAGAGAATCAGAAGAGCAAAAGATGGTCTCTATGAACCATAGGAAATGAATGTATAGGAAATGTCTATGGTGGAAGAGTTCTTTCTATGTTGGATTCAAAGTCCAAAGCGATCTCTTTTAGACTGATCGGTACCTTGTGATTTTGTGTAAATTAATGTTCATGATCTCTATGCTCTCAAATTCTCTTTAGCTGTTTTGTTTCCTTCTGGAACAGAGCGGGGTACTCAGATGTGGCCCATTCCCTCTCAACCCTATAAACGCTTCATGATGTGTTGGCTGGAGAACTTTTGTCTCTTTTTTCAGCAATGGTACAACAGCTCCATGAATGTGATCTGCACCTGGTTGACGGACCGGATGGACTTACAGCTTCACATTTATCAGTTGAAAACACTAATTAGGATGGTAAAGGTAAAAGAAAAAATAATTATTATTCTTCGCCAATAGCTTACTGACATACATTTCATTGGCAAGCTGCAGATCTTCCTTAACACAAAGAATATTAGTTTATATATAAATCAAGATGATTTCTAAAACAATACCTCCCACAAGAAAAAACTATGAAATCATTTTGTGATGCATGGTTTATTACTGAGACATTAAAGAAAAATTTAATAAAAATTAATTTGTTATCTTTATCCACATAGGAAAAATATGTATTTGCCATGCAAAAGTACTGCAGAGACCATCGTACCCTTTGTATTAGACTTTCAAAAGCTGACTTTTGGTTCTGTTATGCTAAGAACACCGATTACCAATTTCATTTATAGTTTTTAATTAAATGGAATTTTGCCACAATTAATTGAATAGAAATATTTACCTCTGGCTATTTCTAAATATGTCCTGTGATCGTTATCAGAATGCAAATCAATATTGTTCTCATAGTTAATTGAAGTAGTTTCTCTTACAATGCGTGTATACAATCAAATGTAAAGGATCACAAAGGTGAGATAACATACCCTGAAAGTAGCTTTTTTCCCTGTTCTTGTGTGTGCGCCTTGGACTAATGATAATTATTTCAGCGTGAAATCTCAGTGGTTTACATGAAATAATAAGATCACAGAAGGGGGTAAATACGTTTTTGATCATTTCAGTTTCCATTTGATGCTTCACCACAGAGGGTTTTAAAACACTCGTATGCAAAAATCTCCTTCAAAGAACAAAGTCTCTTAAAATATTTTAACAATAAACGTGGCTGAATTGTTATTTCTTAACAGTTTGCCAAATTCCTGCCCCCCACACCTGCCCCCTGCTACCCCACCTCTCACCTCCCGACCCCTTTCTTAGTTTCTTTTGGATTAGCACCATTTTACTGAAGGTGCTCCTTCTACCCCAGTCCTGACTTAAAACGAATTACTGTTCTGTTGAGTGTAATTAAGGAGAATTAATATCATCTGCATTTGATCTCACAAAGCATCTACCCAAGGAAGGTTACAGACAACAGCATATTGCAGCTCTTAAAAAAGGAATGTGTGCACTCCGGCTATGAACCAACTTAATTTTCACATTTTTTACTGTAGTTCCTTAAGGCAAGCTCACTAGCCATTGCCTGACCACTTGAATTCCATTTTGGGGAGTATAAATATGGTTGGGGAGGGAATTTTCTGTTTGGCCCTTACTGGGTAGACATGAAAAGAAGACATAATTGTAATATTTTTAAATTATATTCTCATTACTGATATTTTCAAATCTATGTTAGGAATTAGCAATATTTTATTAAGAAACAAATATGAGAAAGGAGGTTTAATCTTAGTCTTCTGCCAAAAAAAGAAAAACAAAAACAAAAAAAACATAGACATGAACCACAGAGAAGGGACACAGAAGTGTCACTGCCAAAGAAATCTCTTCACCTTTGCCAAAAGTGGGCCCAACTTAACTAATGCCACACCAGAGAGGTAAGAAGAACTCATGAGCTATTTACTGAGCATGTTACCCAGAGGTCTCCTTCAGTGCAAATTTCCTAGTATAATTGGCTTTCTTTTCTGCCTCAATAGCCACTCTGTTTATTCATTCATTCATTCATTCATTCATTACTCAGCAAGCATTTATTCATTCATCCAACATTACATGAGCCCCCTACTTGTATATTACAAGTATTAGGTGAGCCCCCTACTTGTATATTACAAGTTAGGGGATTCAAAAATGACTAGACATGGTTTCTGTCCTTTGGCAGGTGGAGTCTAGTTGGGGCACCCACTGCTCTGGAATTCATATAAAGGGGAGAATACTCAAACGCTTTTTGCCTTTCTTCTTCCCTCATATTCTGGCAACAATTATGTTATTCTAAGGGGCAACAGAGCAACTGATTGAAAAGTACAAAAATTCAAGTTAATTATTTGGATTTCTGGTCTGCACCCTGCCTGCATTTACTCAGCCTCCCACCTTTCCCAGTCAAGGTGAAGGCAGTTGAGGTAGTTGCCTACCTTCCTCCTCCTCAGACAGCCTGGCAGCTTGATCCGTGATTTAGGATGACCTTATAATTTGGTGTCTAAACCAGGTTACTTCTAAGTGGAAAAGAAGGTGCTGTGAATAATCATACTGGGATAACAGACATCAACTGACAAAGAGGATATGTGGTCATTCTATCCATAATCTTATACTATTGAAATTCACTAAGCCAACTGCATTCACTAGTTAACTCTACAGTCATTACCACATATGACCTTCAAGAGGGGTTGACACTGTGATTGTTGAGACTACGACTGCGTTAGATGGCCTATTAAAAATAGAAATAATGATGGGAGTGGTGTTGAAGTATGTTAACTTTCTCTTGCCTCTTTAGAAAGTTTCCCATGTCAAAAGGAGGCACAAACAGAAGAATCAGTAGCAGAAATGATATGCAGTGTGATAAGAAGAGTTGTAGTTAGAGAGAGACTTTTTTTAAAAAATAAAATTATGAAGTAGACAACAGCCAGATGCTTCTGGTCATGTTCAATTAACACTAAGGGATTTCTAGAAAAACAGTCCTTGAGATACCTAAGGAAATCCGAGAGAAATTGCCTGAAGGAACAAAGAAAGAACTTGTGGTACAGTAATACCAATCCATTGTTCTTGAAAAAGAGCCAAATTTCTTCCCCGAGACCATGAAGTTGTGAACAGAGTAAATACAGTTCTTTCCCAAGGAGATGAGAAATAAGTCACATGCCTGCAACATATTGATGAGGCATTAGCGATCCATCTTTCTCAGAATTGTTGCTGCCTGTAATAGGTTTCATATACCAACATACATATGTCTGTCTTGTGAATGAGACAGAGAGATATGGCTCATGCAGTTATAAGACTCAAAAATGCTAAAGACCAGACTGCAACAGAAGTCACAAACTATGATAATCACTTGACTTGATCTATTATTTAGATGTTATAGCCCCTTACGCTGTCTTATCATATTATGTTGTACTAACCTAAGAGAAAGAACCAGACCAAAAAAAAAAGAACCAAAACAATTATGGAACATTTCCCTTTATGAAATTGAATAAACACAAGCTTATGTTCTTTGCTTTGTCTCATCTAATACAGTTTATCCTGTCACAATTTCTCATTTTCTGTCATTCAGTGGATCTCAGTTTTCAGTACAAGTGAAAGCTGAGCATGGTGGCTTCTTATTTGACAATGCATAAAGTGTGACACTTAGCTGAAGGTCAGTGCTCTGACATGCACACCTGCTTTGTACCCTCTTCCTCCCCATCATGGAGATGAATTCTTCCTTATCACTGCATCTTTTCCCTCCTTAGAAAACCTATAGAGATTTTCGATTGCAAGGGGTCCTGGACTCCACTTTAAACAGCAAGACCTATGAAACCATCCGGAACCGTCTTACTGTGGAGGAAGCCACAGCATCAGTGAGCGAGGGTGGAGGTCTGCAGGGGATCAGCATGAAGGACAGCGATGAGGAAGATGAAGAAGATGATTAGATCATTCAGTCCTAGAGGCCACTGGGACAGAGTCCTGTAATCAATGCATGTCCTTAGTCTGTTAGTTATCCCCATTAGGGAATTTTCTGTCAACTACCATGCCCATGAGATGTTTCCAATAAAATTGTCATTTTAGCTATGTGGTACCAAGATTAGCAAATTACCTTCAAATCCACTGATTTCCTAATTTCCATGTCTATACGTTTACAAGCAATATGGAGCACCATTCTTTAAATTCTGTACATGGAGAATACATAGTCCAACTGCTAGGTGTGTCTCTGTTATCAGCAAAGTTAAATGATGCTTCATTCATGTACTATGTATGCATTGATGGTAAAAGGATGTGAGGGCTAGTACGACAAATATTTTCATTTCTTTGTTTCACATATGTGGATGCCAGTTATTTAAATGAGTATGTATATATAATTTCATTGAGATACAGATATCTGCCTTGTTTTTTTGAAAAACAAAAGGCAAGTCTCCAACAACAAACTTTCAGTTCTTTCTGGTCCCCTGAAACTAAAAAATAAACCCTTTGTGTTCTTGTTAACCCATCCTTTCATTTATCTATATAGTTAGCCAAAAAAGGATGGCTACATACCTATGGATTGATTCTCTTAATTGCCATGTCAAGGGGGCAATCCTATCATGATTTAACATCAAGCACAGTTCAGAGCAACTGTCTTCTGTCAAAGTTTATCCTATTAAATGTTACATTTTGCTTTTATGTTTCAATAACTGTGTATGTAAAAAAAACTGAATATTTAAATTACAACCCTAGACTATAAATGTGTTTATAATGAGATATGGATATTTCCTTCAGTACATTGTAACCATAATTTAAATTATTTTATTCCACACTGTTTTTTATATCTGTCATGTACATTGCATTTTGATCTGTAACTGCACGACCTAGGGGTCCACTGCAGAGCTATTTCTTTTCGTTTAAAGTAGTGAATCCATCTTGCTTTTTGCCTTATATAAAGCCTACAGTTATGAAAGTGTGGAAAACTGTGGCTTCTCAATAAATAACTATTCAAATGTCCTAAAAATATATGTTTGCATCTGTCTTCCTCTGTCTCCTTTGAAAGCTAGAACTGTAACACAGAAGCAGGATGGGAAAGGAAAGGAGAGGAAAGCAGTAATTTTCTTAGAGTGTTTTTGAAACTGTTGGAGTGGGTCATTTTCAAATGCTTGTAGTTCTCCATGAGAAACTGCCTAAAATTCTGCTAATTCAGACTCCAGTAATTCAGAATCTGTGGGCATTTGGACATGTTGGGCAGATTATGCTTGCATTATAGGATAAATAAGGGTTTGCTAAGCAAGTGAGTAGTATAAACGAGAGAAATGTTTCTCCTGTACGAAGAGAAGGCCAACAAACTGTTTTTAAGCACCACTTTAACAGCAGTGTTTGCATTCAAACAAAGCGTGTGCCAATTATATATGATTCTTATATATTTGTTAAAGCATTTTATAAGATTCTCTAAGACATGGAGTACTTTTGTCACTCCCTAGTCCCTGTCAGCAACATGATCACCTACGTTTGAAAGAAATCAAACATTTTGTATCCTTGTTTGTTTTATTTGTATCTCTCACTAAACCAGGTTGACCTTTTTCCTTGGGGCTGAGTAGAATTTTAGGGAAACAGCTACTTTTTCAATAGGACCAAGAATGGTCACCAGTTCTCTACAAAACAACCCCTCTAGGTAGCACATCCCACTCTGTTCAGTCCTTTAGACCTGCAGGTACAAATCAGTAGTACTTCTTGCCATGAGTGGGTTTACAAGAGAACTCCCATTTACTGAGCAACTATTCTGCATGTTTCGCCTCATGTAAGTCTCACAACAATCATAACAGGAGAGGACTGTTATTATCCTCATTATAGATGAGGACATTAAGGTAAAAAGGTTAAGCTAACTTGCCCAGTGGTTACACAACTTCATGCAGAAGCATTAACCCAGAAATACTAGCATGAAACTGGTAATACAAATGGGGATGTATTATTCAGGTCTGAAACACCTTCTATTGCCCAACGGCACATAGTTAAGTCAGAGTGGCAAAGCCAGGATTTTTTTAAGTATATTTTTATTCTATTTTGTGTTGCAAAACTGAAGCATATTTTTTGCAGCAATTAAAAACAATTCAAAAATGTGCAAAGTAAAGAGGGAGCATCTACCCAGGTTATAAGAGTGGGAAAAAGGAAGAAAATATTCAGGAGCCCTGGAGGGGAGCTAAGTGGGTGGGTTAGATAACTAACCAAAGGGCGTGATCCAAAAGGCATAAAGAGAACCATGCCAGAAAAGACAGTGTCTCCAAAACCAAGGTAAAAATAAGAAGATTCCTTCAAAAGAAAAATTTACCAGTGCCTAGCACTAAGGATATCCTGTTAAATATCCTCCCCTACTGTGCAACCCTGGAAGAAAAGCTGTGGGAAAGGAAATGACATCAGAAGAGTTGAGAGAGAAAGCACTGACCAAGTTGAAACTTCAAGTTATACTTGCTGTATTAGTCCATTTTATGTTGCTATAACAGAAATACCTGTGAGTGGGTAATTTATAAAGGAAAGAGGTTTATTTGGCTTATGATTCTGGGACAGCTGTGTCTGGTGTGGGCCTCAGGCTGCTTCTACTCATGGCAGAAAGCTGTAAGCAACAAGCGGGCACAAGCAGATCACATGGCAAGAGGAAGCAAGAGAGAGAGAGGAGGTGCCAGGGTCTTTTAAGCAACCAGCTCTCATGAGAACTAATAGAGCAAGAACTCACTCAGGACCCCCACCCTACAGGGAGAGCGTTAATCCATTCATGAGGGATCCGCTCCCATGACTCAAACAGCTTCCAACACTGCTACATTGGGGATCAGATTTTCACATGAGTTTTGGGGGGACAACACATCCAAACTCTATCACTCTGCCCCTGGACCCTCAAAACTCATGGTACATGATAAAGAACAAGAGGAACAAAACCAAAGATAATTGCTTACTATGTGTACATTATATACACATAGAGACATATTCTTAACACAACAGGGAGAACAATTACAATCCTCATTTCTATAACTGGTCATGTGGTTGAAGCTGGTATTTATAACTTCCTTCTTCTACTACCCATTCTGTACTCCCTTTGCCTTCAGCGAGCACCTCAGCAGGTTGTGATTCTTTACCTGGTGGAGTGACCCAAACCTTCATCCCTGAAGAGTCTGGGCCATTTGCAGTCTTGCCTGGATTTGGTTGTAATTTTTCACTGACCTTAATCACAGGGCATGGAAGTACTAAGAGACGTCCTAAGGGATCCCCTGTATTCCAGATATAATCTTCTTTACCTCCATTGTGAAGTAGTAGTTCAACTTCCCCTTGGAAGTCTGGGTCAATCACCCCAGCCAACACTGTAAGTCCTTTCTTAGCCTATTGACTCAGAGGCATGGGGAGTCCAAAGTGGCCAGGTGGCAGTCTTAATTTGCAATTCAATGGGATCATTTTTGTGTCTCCTGATGGAAGCATTCCTCCTTCTGGAACCGAGACCTCTAGACCAGCAGAGCATAAAGTTGCGGGGACAGGAAGCAGAAATTTTGCTAATGGGTCCCTAGACGTAATGGTGAGTGGTGCCACTTCTGTTTCCATCCCTTGATTCTTGGACCCGTGAATCCTGGCTATAGGAGAAACAGTACCATATATTGGGCACTGATTTAGAGTATATACAGCCTTCCAGAGAACTTTGCCCCAGCCCTGCAAGGTATTGTCACCTAGCTGGTGCTGTAACTGTGATTTCAAAAGGCCATCCCACCGTTCTGTCAGACCAGCTGCTTCAGGATGATGGGGAACATGGTAAGACCAGTGAATACCATGAGCATGAGCCTATTGCTGCACTTCTTTAGCTGTGAAGTGAGTTCCTTGGTCAGAAGCAATGATGTATGGAATGCCATGACGGTGAATAAGGCATTCCGTGAGTCCACATATGGTAGTTTTGGCAGAAGCATTTTGTGCTAGGAAGGCAAATCCATATCCAGAGTAAGTGTCTATTCCAGTAAAGACAAAACGCTGCCCCCTCCATGATGGAAGCAGTCCAATGTAGTCAACCTGCCACCAGGTAGGGATCAGATTTCTACCATGAGTTTTGGGCGAACAACACATGCAAGCTCTATCACTTGCCACAGATGCAAAGCTGAGGAGACAGCATTGGTAACTTGAGCTGTCTTTTTTCTTTGGAATAATATCTTCAGCTTTCTCTTTTTTCCTTTTTAATTTTTTAATTAAAATAAAATGTACATACAGAAGAATGCACACATCCTAAGCATATAGCTCAATGATTTATCACAAAGTGAACGCACTCATGGAACAACTACCAGATCAAGAAATGGAATATACTGAATTCCTCTAACATACCTGGTGTCCAGGCCCCTTCCCCATCTCCACCTCCTCCTTAGTTGCTAAGGTAACCACTATCTGATTTCTAATAGCATACATTAACTTTCACCTTTATGTAACTGCAATCACAGTATATATTCTTTTATGTCTGGCTTCTTTTGGTCTATATTATACTGTTGGTATAACTTGTTCATTGTTGTATAGTATTCCAATGTATGAATATACCACAATTGATTTATGCATGTTATAGTGTTGTTTTCAATTTTCAGCTATTATGAATAATGCTGCCATGAATCTCTTTGTACATATCTTTTGGTGCAATTGCTCATCATAGGGTAAAGTTATGTTCATTTTTAGAAGATGCTGCCAGATTTCCACAGAGGGTAAACAACCTTATACCTTCACCAGCAGCATATCAAAGTCCCTGTTGTTCCACATTCTTAACAACATTGGGTATTGTTATTCTTTAATTTTCCCCATTCTGCTAAGTGGTGTGGTGGTTTGTAATTGCAGTTTACTGATTATGAAAATGGAATTGGTTGCCTTTTAATGTGTTTACTGATAATTTGGATAGCTCTTTTGTGAAGTGCATGTTTAAGTCTTTATCCCTTTTTTTTTTAAAAGAGAAAAATTCTAGAGCTATTTGAAGGGTGATATAGAAGAGGCCATACGAAAAAGTGCCAGATGGATGGAGGAGATGTCAAGAAAAATGTTAACCCAATTGAAAAGCATTCACTCATATAAACTATATGTGTATATAGTGTATATCCAACTATAAAATATATACAAATAGTTGAGTACATACTAGTCAAGCACTGTGCTGGAAACACCCAGACTTTCTCTAATCCATTCCCTTTCATCAGCCAGCGGGACCTTTCTAAAAGGCAAGTGTGATCTTGTCACTCCTCTAATTAAAAGCATCCATTTGCTCCCTCTTCTCTTAGAATGAAGCCCAACCCCTTAAGGTAGCATACAAGGCCATGTACGAGCTGACCCTTGCCTATCTCTCCAGCCCCTCCTGTTAGCCCCACTCTTCTTACTCTCAGGGCTCACCTCCACCCACCACTTTCCACTTGCTGCTGTGCACCATGGGTCTTCCTACCTGGGGTCCTCCCCTGAACCTCCTCATCTCATGCTTCAAATCCCAGCTAAATTTGACTTCCCTGGGGAAGCCTTTCCAAACCCCACCCTCAATTCAGCATCAATTTCTTCATCTTACATCCTCATAACACACTCTCCTTCTCTTTCATAGTATGCATTACTCTATTCGCAAATGGGTTATTTGCATCATTACATGTTTCAGATCACTTTTCTCCACTTCAGAAGGGTAAGGACAGTACCAGCTTCCCCACTTTATCCCCAGTGCCCTCTATAAATACATGACTAGTAAATGAAGGCTGAAAGTACAAGGATGGAAATGATCTGGTTGCTATTGTCTTAGAACCTTTAGTCTAGGTGGTACGAATCCTCAAAAGACTCATGTAAACTAAATACTATAAGACAGGGGAGGGAGAAGGAAAGGAAGGCTTTCTAGAAGAGGTGGGCCTTGAGGACAGGAAAGAACCTGGACAGAAGCAGAGAGAAGCCAAGGACGCTATGTGGCTGAAACCCCACAGAGGCGGGAAGCTGTTTTCTTCTCTGATGGCTTCCCAGTGCACATAGTAAACACTCAACAAAAACATGTTGACTAAGACCTTAATGAATATGCTCAGTGTGTTAGGGGAGCCTGCTTCATGGAAAGATTTATGCAGGGGGTTGGGAGAGATTATGATGGCAAGATAGACTAAGGTATCAAAGGAGGACATTTAATTTCATTTAATTTGGGTTTGTTGATCTGCCTAGCCGAGGGCTAATCGTTATGTTTTTTAAAAACATTTTAAGTTTAAGTTAAAACAAAAAAACAAATAGAACAGAGTTATATGAAACACAATGTTTAAGCCTCTCCTGCCACCAGCCTATTTTCCCAAAGTAGCCAT
The DNA here is from genome assembly GCF_000696425.1 of Galeopterus variegatus. NCBI lineage: Eukaryota > Metazoa > Chordata > Mammalia > Dermoptera > Cynocephalidae > Galeopterus > Galeopterus variegatus. Next base: position 311,184 of record NW_007727223.1, read on the forward strand.
TGCAAACAGATGGACATATATTCTTCCAAATATATTCAAATCATATACAAGTATATTAGAGATACAAATATGTACACACACACACACACAAATGAGAAACATCCTGAGCCTACTAGTTAGCAAATCACGTTTTCTGTTTATCAGTATACAATCATTTGTACATCTGCACATGTAAACTTTCCATATTACTTTGGCAATGGGTGTGATGTATACTTTGGCAGTGGGTGTAATTACTCTGGAAATGGGTGTGATACACTTAAGGAGATTTTCTGGTCAAAGAAGATACAGGAGCAAAGTAAAGTAAACTGAAAATCCAGGATGAAATTAGGATGGATCAAAACATAATGGAGGAAATGAGCCATCTGTGGAAGTGACCCAAGAGACTGTTTGAAAATGTGTGACTAAAGAATTTCTGAAACACCCGAATCCAATCACAGTCTTACTGCACTATATTATGGTTATCTGTTCATGTGTCTGTCTCCCTGCTAGACTGCCAACTTCTTGAGGTCAGGGATTGTGTATCCATTTGTGTATGCCACTCTAGTGCCTGGGATATAGTAGGCACTCAATAAATGCTGGTTAAATTGAATGGGTGAACATCAGAGAGGCATGCTTGAGTATAATAATGATCAAGAAAGCATAAACTAAATTTATCGCAATATATTCTGTCTATAAAAAATAATTACAAAAGAAGGTAGAGAATCACGATGGCTTTAAAAAAGCCATCTACCTCACCACTAACCTGACCTGAATTTCTAATGCAGGCATGAAAGTTATGCTGCCATAAATTTGGGTTTCTATAAGAATTTTAGGAAATCAACCAAAAAACAAGAGCTGTAACATTATTGCTTAAGCACAAAACTCAATAAGTTTATTTCATTTAAATTTTAAAATCCAAAATAAGAGTGTTCTTTACAGCTAATTTCCATCAGACACACGATTAACAAATCTGAAATGAATTTGAATTATGCACAATTCTGCAATTCTTGGTAAACAAATTTTTAAAAATCAATATTCCTCTTTATTCAAGGTTGTTTTGCTTCCTCATCTAAATACTAAAATTATCATCTGCTTTCTTTCTTATGAAACTGTGCATTTCATTTAAAGTTATAAATCTGCATTTGTTGTAACTAAGCAAAACACGCGGAACGGGCCGATTATGGCGCAATCTGCCAGCAGAGTTCTCTACCCTGATGACAATACATTGAAGGTCAAAGAAAAACACAGAGCAACAAGTTAATCACAGCCACCAGCTAACAGAGGGATAAAATGATTACAGTTAAGACATACAACTACAAAATAAGAGGAATGCAAAAGCAACAATAAGCCAAAGTGCGAAAACACAATTTTTTCTTATTTCCTAAGAATTGATGGTGGGATGGCAAAACACAATTGTAAACATGGTTAAGTTGGCATATTTCCCTCTGTCCATCAGAAACAAGTTGGCTTGTTTCCTGGGTGGTGAATACGATTGCAAAGAATAAACAAGGCTTTGCTTAAAGCAGAAAACATGTGATTGAAGATAGTACAAATTTCAGAGAAAGTGTTGGAAATTTTGGAATGTATTTAAAAGAAAATCAAAGGCAACATAAGAAGACAAATACTGGTGGTATTTGGTGCAAAGAAAAACACAGTCTATGTGGAAGCTATGGCCAGGTTTCAAATCTGAATGTCACTCTGTCATTGTGAATGGGACTGCTAAACTACGCACCTCAGTCGGTTTCTCAAACACCTCCTGGAACAGAGCTTTAAGCATAATAAATTCCTCCACAGAATTATTTGGTTCTATTAGTTTAATTATGAATAAAAAGTATCCTTTAAAAAATCAGACATCAGATTATAGACTTAAAATTCCAGAGCATATGGAGAGTATTGACATTGCAACATATTTAGAAAATTTGAACTCTTCAGTGCTTTAATTAAACAACAATTTCTAGTTTTGTGATATTGTAAGGTGAACTATGAAGTGATTTCTGGCAGGATAAGGAGATGTCTTTCTTTCCAAAACTCAGAATACTTGAATAGTTCTAATAAAATGTTTCTGGAGAGATTAATGTAGACTAATGATCCCCAAATCAAGGAAATGGGTTTCTCTTTGCATTGATAGCAAGTAAAACTATCTCTGACTCATTTATTCTCCAATTTTTAATCAAATCTTTTTTTATATAATATTTCAGTGATTCTAAGAAAAAACTTTTTTTCACTTTTAAGATCTCTGGAATTGGAATACACCCTTCCACTGTAAGGAAACAGACTCATGTTGTACCTACCTTCTGTCATCACCAAACTTCTGCAACAAGGCTGCTATACACACAGTCTTGAGTAATATTCTTTTGGAAAATGCAAAGAAAAGGAGATGCCTGTCACAGGGAAGAGCCTTCCACAAAATGAACTGAGGGCAGAGGCAGAACTAGGGACTAACTCAGGAGTGGACATGAAACAAGTGCCTGGTTCCCTCAATAGATCAGAGAAAGATGATCCTTGAGAAAGGGAAGGGCCTAGATCCTGTTATTACAAAGAATGGAGGCTCAAGCCCTCTATTTAAATGCTGAAGTAAAGATAAAAGCAAGAGACTGAAGGATTTGTAAACGATCAGGTGACAGTTATAGCAGGAGTGAATAAAAGAGGAGGTTAAGAGCATAGGTTCTGAAGTCAGGCTGACCTTGATCCAGATTTCAGAGGATCCAGGGCAATGATTAGCCATGTGTCCTTCCTTGGGAAAATTACTTCATTTCCCTAGGCCTCAGTTTTCTCATCTGTAAGATATAAACAACCAGAATAATATGTATACCCCAACTCTTTTCCACCATTGGTTGAGGACAGCTGGGAGGATAAGGGCAAGGAAGGTTAATTCTCTAGCACTTCAGCCCTACAAGGAAGATGGACAAAGCAGACTCTGGTCATCATGGAAAGCCCTCAGACAAATAAATGCAAGAACAGCAGTGGGAAGTCAGGCCTGGATGCAATGAAGTGCTAAGGAGGCGGGGGGCCGGGGTTGGGGCAGGTAGCAGGGCACCAACATTGTCGGCTACAACCACCCTTCTACAACCCAGAATGAGGGCTGTGGCCAAAGTTGGCCTGACGACAGCAGGACAGAATCAGCATTTCTCCCGCCAGGCTAGACTTGGAGACCTCTCAAAAGTAGAGAAATGAATTCTAGCCTTTAAAACAATGTGATACAATGGAGCCAGGAAAAAAAACAAGGTAGATTTACATATGCTGGTGTTGAAAGGTATTTAAAATATATTGAGTCAAAAAAAAAAGATTAAGGGGTAGACCAGCATTTAAAGAATTCTCCCATTTTTGTAAAAAACAAAACAAACAAAAAAAAGCAAATCTATCTATATATGTATATATGATATATATATATGTATACCTATATATGTATGTATGTATTTTCAAGACATTAAGTAAACTCTTGTCATTTTGGCTTCCCAGAATCCAAATCTATTGAAACTGAAGGGGAAATTATGTTCCCTCTCCCCGCCCCAACTGCTACAATGTGGCTAATGACCAGATGCTCTAGCTGAGAACTTTGACTCTTGAGAGGACCCAAAGGCATGGCAGCATTAGAGGACTTTCACTGTGGCCGTGGGAGAGTCCAGGGGCATCCAGTCAGTGGGCCCAGCATCCCAAGCAGAATTGTCCTGTAGTTGCTTTTGGCTGTGCCTCACCTCACTTGTCCCTTGGTTCCTGTTGGAGCCTATTTCTCCAGCCTTCAGTAGATTCTGTGAGCTACTCTGTAAAGTCCTTTCACTGTCAGTTTCTACTGTTACCAACCAAGAACACTGACTGATATAGGAAGGATTCAAAGAGTAGTTACCTCTGGAAGTTACCTCCGGAAAAGAGGACGACAGACTTTGGATGAAAAGGAGATTTATTTTTCAGAGCTTACCATTTTATGTTGTTTGATTATTTTAACCATGTTCATTTACTACTTTTTCAAATTAAAAAGATTTTAATGGATTGTAGTTTAAATAGATTTGCCTTTAAAAATGTCCCCATAGAGGCAGCATCTGGACAAGACAAATGTAGAATTAGGGCTGGCCAGTTAGCACAGTAGGTTAGAGTGCAGACTTATAACACTAAGGTCGCAATTTGGATCCCTGAACTGCCTAGCCTCTAAAGAAAAAAAAAAAGCAAATGTAGAACTAAAGTACAGTACTAGTAGCAGGTGCAGGATGGAAGGTTAAGTATTATTCTCTAACCTCTGCTTGGATTCTCTTACCAGGGAGAGGTTCCTAACCTGGAGTGCTTAGCTAGAATTTAGGAGGTCCATGAACTTGAATGGGAAGGTGGGGAAGAAATGAGGCAGTAAAACACAGTAGCATTTGTAGTATTTGTGACTTTGTCAGCAATAGAATTCACAGATATTTTCATATCACATTGCAGTTGTTGCAAAATCTCAACACTCATCAGCACTTCTAAATTACCTCAGTTATTAGACCTGCCACTAGATCTTATTTAATGCATGTATTAGTCTGTTTCTGTTGCTGATAACAGAAATACCTGAACTGGGTGATTTATAAGAAAACCAAATTTATTGCTTATGGTTTCAGAGGCTGTGGAGTCCAAAGTCCAGGGAGAACAACTGGTAAGAATCTTGGTGGTAGCAACAGTGACCGAGGGATCTCACATGGCAGAAAATGACAAAGCAGAGAGAGACTCTCACATGCTCCCCTTTTAAAGCCCTCAGAACCACACCACCACACCCCTGACCACCATTATTAATCCATTCACTATAGCATGGTCCTACAATCTAATCAACTCTTCAAGGCCCCACCTTTCAATTATCATAATAGGATTTCCCACCCTCTTTACACTGTCACAGTAGGTACTAAATTTTGGGGGGACATCAATCCACAGCAATGCATTAAGAAAGAAACATACCAAAGAGATATCTGCACTTCCATGTTCATTATAGCATTACTCACAATAACCAAGATATGGAACCAACCTCAGTGTCCATCAGTGAATGAATGGATAAAGAAAATGCGTTTTGTGTGTGTGTGTGTGTGTGTGTGTGTGTGTGTGTGTATCTGTATGTATATAAATGGAACATTATTCAGCCCTTTAAAAAGAATCTAGTCAGGGCCGACCCCGTGGCTCACTCGGGAGAGTGCAGTGCTGGGAGCGCAGCGGCACTCCCACGTCAGGTTCGGATCCTATATAGGGATGACCGGTACACTCACTGGCTGAGCACAGTGCGGGCAACACCAAGCCAAGGGTTGCGATCCCCTTACCGGTCACAAAAAAAAAAAAAAAAAAAAAAGATTCTAGTCATTTGCAACAACATGGATGAACCTGGAGGACATTACACTGAGTGAAATAAGCTAAGCACAGAAAGACAAATACTGCATGATTTCACTCATACGTGGAAATCTAAAAAAGTCTAACTCATAGAAGTAGAGAGTGAAACAGTGGTCACCAGGAGCTGGGGACTAGGGGAAATGGGGAGATGTTGGTCAAAGGGTACAAAGTTTCAATAAGATAGGATGAATAAGTTCTGGAAATCTAAATTTTTTTTAAAAAGCATATATGTATCAGTGAATCACACATTTATTTTTTAAGATTTTGATAACTATATGTCAATATGATTGGTATCGGTGGAATCCTACATATTTTATATTATTCATTTTTTCTCCAGTACTGACACACACATTTTTATAGCTGGCCAGTTAGCACAGTAGGTTAGAGTGCAGACTTATAACACTAAGGTCACAATTTGGATCCCTGAACTGCCTAGCCTCTAAAAAAAAAAAAGCAAATGTAGAACTAAAGTACAGTACTAGTAGCAGGTTCAGGATGGAAGGTTAAGTATTATTCTCTAACCTCTGCTTGGATTCTCTTACCAGGGAGAGGTTCCTAACCTGGAGTGCTTAGCTAGAATTTAGGAGGTCCATGAACTTGAATGGGAAGGTGGGGAAGAAATGAGGCAGTAAAACACAGTAGCATTTGTAGTATTTGTGACTTTGTCAGCAATAGAATTCACAGATATTTTCATATCACATTGCAGTTGTTGCAAAATCTCAACACTCATCAGCACTTCTAAATTGCCTTAGTTATTAGACCTGCCACTAGATCTTATTTAATGCATGTATTAGTCTGTTTCTGTTGCTGATAACAGAAATACCTGAACTGGGTGATTTAAAAGAAAACCAAATTTATTACTTATGGTTTCAGAGGCTGTGGAGTCCAAAGTCCAGGGAGAACAACTGGTAAGAATCTTGGTGGTAGCAACAGTGACCGAGGAATCTCACATGGCAGAAAATGACAAAGCAGAGAGAGACTCTCACATGCTCCCCTTTTAAAGCCCTCAGAACCACACCCCTGACCACCATTATTAATCCATTCACTATAGCATGGTCCTACAATCTAATCAACTCTTCAAGGCCCCACCTTTCAATTATCATAATAGGATTTCCCACCCTCTTTACACTGTCACAGTAGGTACTAAATTTTGGGGGGACATCAATCCACAGCAATGCATTAAGAAAGAAACATACCAAAGAGATATCTGCACTTCCATGTTCATTATAGCATTACTCACAATAACCAAGATATGGAATCAACCTCAGTGTCCATCAGTGAATGAATGGATAAAGAAAATGCGTTGTGTGTGTGTGTGTGTGTGTGTGTGTATCTGTATGTATATAAATGGAACATTATTCAGACCTTTAAAAAGAATCTAGTCAGGGCCGACCCCGTGGCTCACTCAGGAGAGTGCAGTGCTGGGAGCGCAGCGGCACTCCCACCGCAGGTTCGGATCCTATATAGGGATGGCCGGTGCACTCACTGGCTGAGCACAGTGCGGGCAACACCAAGCCAAGGGTTGCGATCCCCTTACCCGTCACACAAAAAAAAGAATCTAGTCATTTGCAACAACATGGATGAACCTGGAGGACATTACGCTGAGTGAAATAAGCTAAGCACAGAAAGACAAATACTGCATGATTTCACTCATACATGGAAATCTAAAAAAGTCTAACTCATAGAAGTAGAGAGTGAAACAGTGGTCACCAGGAGCTGGGGACTAGGGGAAATGGGGAGATGTTGGTCAAAGGGTACAAAGTTTCAATAAGATAGGATGAATAAGTTCTGGAAATCTAAATTTTTTTTAAAAAGCATATATGTATCAGTGAATCACACATTTATTTTTTAAGATTTTGATAACTATATGTCAATATGATTGGTATCCGTGGAATCCTACATATTTTATATTATTCATTTTTTCTCCAGTACTGACACACACATTTTTATTTATTTATTTATTCGTAATAACTTCGTATAGCATACATTATACGAAGTTATCGCACATTTTTATTTATTTATTTATTGTTGAATCATAGTTGATTATACATATTTTGGGGATTCAGTGTTGACATATGTTGATCAAATCAATATTACTAGTATGCATATTGTTACAAATTGTACTTATTCTTTATGCCCCTTATCCAATCTTTCCCTATCCCCCTCTCTCTCCTCCTCACCACTGATAACCCTAGATTTCTTCTCTCCCTCTGAAAGAGGAATGGTTATTCTGTTGATTTGTTGCCTAGATGATCTGTCCAATGCTGAAAGGTGTGTTTAGGTCCCCCGATATTACCATAGAGCAGATGCTTCTTCTATTACTCTGGAATAGCCTTTGTGGAGAAAGCCATCCTCTTCTTTTTTTTTGTTGGTCTCTCCTGGTGACTGTCCTTGTGTCAATGCACTGGCTGGTGGACCATCTGCGTGGTGCTAGTGACATCTAGCCATTTTTGCGGCAGCCATGGTTACTATGGTGTCTGTGGTGGGCCACCCACATGGAGGTGATGTTTTTGGCATGCTCCTTGGCACTGTGCCTGAATGTGGATGGGGAGTCCAGTCCCCGGCTCCATACCCCAGGCTCCGGGCCCCAGGCCCCGGGCCCCAGGCAGGGCCCCAAGGTGCTGGCAGTGTGCCTGGATGTGGGCAGGGGATCAGGTCCCCAGCTCCAAGCCTCAGGTCCCCTGGTGGGCCCCAAGGCACTGGCAGTGTGCCTGGACTGGAACTAATTTTTTGTCCTTTGCTTACTTCTAAAACGGGGGGACCTTCCTGTGGGAACCAGTACTTGAGCTGTGTGGTTGAGCTAAATTGCCGCTTTGCTGCTATTTCCCTAGGGAAGACTTTTTGTGCAGCTCAGTGTTTAATGGTTGACCTTATAGGTACTTCTGGCTCTCCAGAGACTGGGTACACCTGGGTTGTGTAGAAACTCTGATCTGGGCCTGAATCTTTTCATCAAAATGCACCCCATGCAATTCTGCATTGCCGACCAGTCTCCTCTGAGTGGTCCTGCACTGATTGGGGGCAGAGTGGCTGTCCTTGCTGTGCCCCCGTGTTCTCCTGGTGGGCCCATCTCCCCCACCACCTGTGCTCCAAACTCTTCCTGTGGGACAGGACATGCTCCAGTCCCTTGCAATGACTCACCAGCCTCTGAATGGCTCCCCTTTTTCAGTTGTTCTGGCTCCTCACTCCTGCATGGGTCCACGGGAACCCTATTAGTGGTCTTGCTGTCCTGGGGGCCACCAAGGCCCTCTTCTCCCCTGCTGCCTCCAAGCAACTCCACCTGAAGGGCACAGCTGCAGCTTCTGCCAGCTCCTGCTCCATGCGCTCAGCGGTTCCAGCCTTAAAGCAGCTGCAGCAGGAAACACACCAGGCAGTTTTTTCTTTCTCTCATCATGGTTTCTCCCTCTTCATGAACTCTGTAGGTTTCTCCTCCTCTTCCCCTGAGCTCCAGCCCATTCACCGTCTTTTTGATCATAGCCAGTCTAACTGGGGTGAGGCAG
>NW_007727223.1:321255-322139 GCF_000696425.1 Galeopterus variegatus
CTTGGGCTAATCACTAATGCCCACCAAGCCTCGTTTACTTCATCTAAAGATGGGAATAACTCGCCCACCTGCTTTAGAGGGTCACACTATTAAAAAAAGGATAATAATAATTGTTAATAATTACTAAGCTCACAGGGCATGGTACATAGTAAGAAACCAATAATTGTGGTTGCCTCTGGGAAAAGAGACTAGAGACTTAGGGTGGAAGGGAGACTTGAGTTTCACTACATTATGATGTTTGAACTCAGTAAGTGTTAGCAATCATTATTATTAAATCCAAAAAGTCAGGAAACACAAAACTCTGATCTACTAATAACCCCACAGTTGATCAATATTCATTTATTTACTCCTTTATGGTCTCTAGGTAAAAACTTGATTTAATCTACAAACACAGATCAAAAGAGAACACTTTACCACACCAATCTATGTTAAATAAGCAGGTGCTTAAATATAATTTAACAGTAGGGATAGAGACTTACTTGCTATGAAGCTTCTCTCATTCCCCCAGTAAGCTCTTATTTATAGAATGTTAAATTCCTCCTGTACATTACTTTATACTGCCTCCACTTCCACCCCCCAAGGAACCCATGCAGGTGTGGGTGGGAGGGAGAAGAGACTCTAAAGTAATTCTTTATTCTGGAAATAAAATAAATATTTTCTCGATATCTAAGGAAAAGTCTGGGAAGGCTTCCTTCTCTTCAGTTAAAAACTCTTAAAATATTAGTAAGGAGAATGAAAATACCAGCATACGTTCCAGAACTGTAAAAATGAAAAGTCAGTCTGCCTGTTAACTACAGTCAGTAACCAAGAATCTTGACTTGTGTTGAGCATTGTCTACAGGATGTGGGGTAAAAAGTCTATGTTTTTAAAGCAATATGAGGCCT
>NW_007727223.1:323456-325844 GCF_000696425.1 Galeopterus variegatus
GGTTGCGATCCCGTTACCGGTCAGTAAAAAAGACAAAAAGGAAAAAAAAAAAAGTCATGATGACCAATCATGATGTATGGCCCTTATGTGGATCATGATTCAAACAAAGGATTTTTTTTAATTATGACATTTATAAGAAAACTGGAAATTTGAACACTGACCATTTGATGATAAGAAATTATTGTTAGTATTTTTAGGTGATGGTCCTTAAATTATATATGGATGACAAAATAGTATGACTGGGACTTGCTTTAGAATAATATGAGGGAGGAATAAATAGGACACAGATGACTCATGATTGGCCATGGACTGGTTTATTGGGGCTGGGTGATGGTATATGTGTTTATTATATTATTCTGTACTTCTTTTGTGTATGTTCAAAATTCCTCATAATAATATTTGGTTACTTTTTAATCTCCAGGGGAGATTCAGCAGAAATCAGAGAGATAATTAAAAGCATGCAATTCTCTGACTGGAGGGGAATTCAAATTCTGCGTGAAAATCTAGCCCTTGCAAGTAAATAATCATCCTCTTTGTACCTTCTCTCCTATTTGTGCAGTATGAGTAGGACTCCTCTCCTCAATACTTCTAGTTCTTCCTTCACCCAGAGCTTCTGATTCTTTTTCTAGGCATGATGAGAGGTTTGGACTGGCCCAGCTGTTCTCAGTAGTGTTGGCCCTCCTGGCCGGCCAGCTTGCACTTGCAAAACATCTGGCCAAGGCCAGAGCACAACTGTTTGGGAGCCCTTTAGGAGAGGCAGAGACTACCTCATTAGCCCAAGGCTCTCACTCATTGGGCTAGATCTTCAGCTACAGGTCAATACCTCCATGCAGGACCTAGGACAGAAGGCCTAGAAGGTGTAGAGAGGTCAGCAGCTGGTTTTCTGACTAGGGGACTCTGAAGAGCAGAGGAGTTACAAGCCTTCTCAAGGAAATGTTCAAAACCTAAAGCAATCTGGAATCATTTGGATGCCAAAAAAGATGTGACACTGATCTCCTCTTTCTCTGGACAATTCTCTCTCTGGGACATCCTTTCCTATATATCTTCCTCTGTTCTGTCATCCAGATCTGCACCATCATTTCTACATTCCATGTTCTCCATAATTTGGCACCCAAGTCATCCCTGGGCATGAACACATGGGCAGAAATAGAAATGAGATAGCATTTGGGGCCAATGGAATTAGTAAGGATTTTTTTTTTAAGATTAAGCCCAGTGCTAGTGAAGGTTCTAGAAAAGAGGAATTGTCAAATCCTGCTGATTGGAGTGAGGATAAATATGTTTTAAGATTAAGCCCAGTGTTAGTGAAGGTTCTAGAAAAGAGGAATTGTCAAATCCTGCTGATTGGAGTGAGGATAAATATGTATCCCCTTTCTAAAGGGCAAATTGTCAGTTGGTATCTAAAGCTTTAAAAATGTGCATATCTTTTGCCACAGTAATTCTACTTCTGGGAATTTGTCCTACAGGAATTAGCTATACACAAAATTCATGTGTGAGAATATTCCTGATGGAAATTCTGAACATCCTAAATATCCAATGACAAAGGACTGTTTAACTCATGTTAAAGACATATAGCGAAGTACTACAGAGAATTAAAATTATATCTAAGTAGCATATTTAAAACATTGGAAAAATTCAAGCTATATTAAATGGAAAGGCAAATTATAAAGCAGAATATATCATATGATATCAATCTTCTAAATGCATAGAAAGAACATACACCAAAGAACGGTCTCCAATAATTTCTGGGTAGTAGGATCATGTACAATTTTAATTTTCTTCTTTGTAATTCTCTGCTTTTCCCCAAATTTCTCCATTGAATATTTTTAAGTCGGGGGGAGAAAACACCTTATTTACAAAAACAAATAAAACAAACAAACAGCACAATAAGAAAGGTTTTTTTCCCCCCTCTTCTTCCCTCTCCCCCCTTCCCTCTCCTCTCTTCAGGTCAGCCTGAAGGACCATTGTTACCAAAAATAATAGTTATGTAAGGACAATAGCAAACACTCCTTGAGGACTTTCCATTGGGGGTCACTGGTGCTGAGCTCTTTCTGTGCCCATTCTCATTTAGTTTCTTACCGCTCTATGACGAAGTAGGTATTCATCTCCTGTCAAAGATGGGCCACTCGGGTTTGCAGAGAGGTTTAGTAACTTGCCTGCAGACACACAGCTAACCGATGAGCCAGGCTTCTAACTTGATCTGATTCCAGAACCCACAATCAGCCCTACAAAGCCTAGAAAGGAGGCTCATGTTTTGTCATAATGTCTTAAGAAATGCCATGCTCCAGGGAGACACAAGTCCACCCAGACCATAATTCTGTCTCTAGCAAAAGCACCAGGCAATGAGCTACCACCATGGAGATGTCTGCAGAAACCCATCATTTATGATTT
>NW_007727223.1:325925-339587 GCF_000696425.1 Galeopterus variegatus
GCAAACACTCCTTGAGGACTTTCCATTGGGGGTCACTGGTGCTGAGCTCTTTCTGTGCCCATTCTCATTTAGTTTCTTACCGCTCTATGACGAAGTAGGTATTCATCTCCTGTCAAAGATGGGCCACTCGGGTTTGCAGAGAGGTTTAGTAACTTGCCTGCAGACACACAGCTAACCGATGAGCCAGGCTTCTAACTTGATCTGATTCCAGAACCCACAATCAGCCCTACAAAGCCTAGAAAGGAGGCTCATGTTTTGTCATAATGTCTTAAGAAATGCCATGCTCCAGGGAGACACAAGTCCACCCAGACCATAATTCTGTCTCTAGCAAAAGCACCAGGCAATGAGCTACCACCATGGAGATGTCTGCAGAAACCCATCATTTATGATTTCAGCCTGTAACTTCTGCTGGATTGAGAAGTTTCTTAAATGTTTGTAAAGCACCAGGCAATGAGCTACCACCATGGAGATGTCTGCAGAAACCCATCATTTATGATTTTAGCCTGTAACTTCTGCTGGATTGAGAAGTTTCTTAAATGTTTGCTTTAACCTCACTGCCAGGAAGTCCTTTGGGTTTATTTTCATTTGTTTTTCTCTTTTTCCCCTAATTCCAACCTTTTTGAGAGTTTTATATCACCCTAGACACACCCATCATCCAGTCTCCAATACTTGGCACATAGCTTGTTTACAGAAGGTATGTATGCATGCCTACTGATTGAATGATGGAATGTAAGTTCCATGAGGGTAGAAACCGTGCCTATTTTGGTAAGCACTGTACCCATGGGATCTAGATGGTACCCATAATAGAAAGTCTCAAGTTAGGTGTGCTGGCTAACAAATGAATTATATCACGTTGGGTACTATCTTCTCTCAATCTTTCAGGACAAGAGAGTTAGGTCTTTTTAGTCTATCTGAATTACAGCACCAGTTCTTCCTTCCCCCTTACCCCACCTTAATTGCTTTCATTTTAGGTTCTTGGTTTCTTTGTTGAAGTGCTGAGGTCAGATTTGCAACCCGTGCCACTGTCAGAATTCACCATGGATTTTACAAAGGGATTGTCAAGTATTTGGTTTGGCTCCTGTGTTTCAAGGCTTTTTCCTGCTAAAATAAACTTCCCCACCCTCTCCCAAAGCAAAACTACTAGTTCTGCTAACTGGGTCACTTGCTAGAGAGCCACGATTTTGTCTTTTTCCCCTGGTCTTGTCTAGGGCCAAGACCCAGTGAGTTGAGCTCTAAGGACTTGCCAAAGCTTTCTATTAATGTCAGTTCCTACAGACATCCCTTAATCTGTCCTCCTGTCCTCTACATCCCAAGGCAAACTGCCAGATAGTGTCTCTGTAAAAATCTGAGGTAGTCACTAGTCTGAAGTCATTTACCTGGAGCCCTGGAAAAGGGGTACAAGTCCAAGTTGATAACTACCATTCATCTGCTGAAGTCATGGGTGAGAAGAATGTGTCAAATGACCTCCCTGATTAAGCATTCTTGAGCCCATTGCAGGTACCCTGGGAAGGTGGATCAATTTTCCAACTCCAATGACAACCGTGTTAGAAGTTTGGATGCAGTTTGTTTTTAAGTCTATATGAAGGGCGTATAATTGATGCGGTTGTCTGGTCCAGAGGAAGAAATTAAAATAGCATTTCTCAAGAAGCAGGTGAGAAGCAATGTCTCTTTGGGGAATTAGGGGAGTGGGGCAAGTCAGACAAACATGCTGATTATTCACTTAACAGATACATCAGTATTATAATATATATATAGAAATGTAAACAAATAATTGTATTTAACAGATATATAGAAGTATAACAGATATATATATAAGTATACAAATAATAGGTGCACAGGTTAATGAACGTTCACAAACCAGAACCCAGATCAGGAAACAGACCTTTATCAGTACCCTAGAGCCCCTCTCCTGCTCCCAAATTTTGCCTATTTTGGAACTTTTTAAAAATAAAATTATGTAGTATGAGGTATTTGAATCTGGCTGCTTTTGCTCAGCATTGTGTTTGTGAGACTCATTCATGCTCTTGAGTATAGAAGTAGTTCGTTGGTTCTTATTGATGTATAGTATATCATTTTGTAAACATACTACTATTTATAGGTTCTACTCTTGATGGTTATTCAGACCATTTCCAATTTAGGGCTATTAGAAATAGTGTTGTTATGAACATTCTAATACCGGTCTTTTGGTGAACATATGTACATATTTCTGGTGGGTATATAGTTAGAAGTGGAATAGTTGGGTCATATGTAATACAAATTCTCAACCTTTTTTGCCAACCAATTATCCAAAGAATTTTCCCAAGTTACACTCCACCAGCAATACAAGCTAGTTGTTAAGCTTTGGGTTTTTAGCATGGTGCTTAGGAGTACAGGTTCTGAAAACAACATTTTACTAGTTATGTTAGCTTGGACATGTTACCCAGCCCCCAAGAGCCTCAATATTCACATCCGTGTGATGGGGATATTGATTATATACACTGACTTCATAGGAAGACATGAGAACTGACAGGGATGGGTATTTAACTTAGTAATGTGTCTGGTATGTAACAGGTCTTCAGTAATAAGTAATCGTCTACTAATTGCTACCCTAGCTTCATTCCCAGAGACGGAGGGTCTGTGTGTTTGAGGGAGAGCGCTGTGGAAGCAGGAAAAGATTGATTCATTTTTGGAGTAGTTCTACTCAGCATTTTTGGAGTTTCCATTTTGTCTTTACCTAAGTCAGACTACAAACTCTGAGCGTGGAGCACGCAGAGATCTTTACCCAGGTAAGGAAAGGGTGAGATTCGGCTGAACATGTGAGAGCTCCAGAGATAGAGCAGGAAAGAACTTTTCCCTTCGCAGGCACACACGGGAAGTTCTTATCAAAGCCAAACAAAACAGAACAAACAAAACCGAGCCGAGGGATTCGCTTGTAAAGCGATCACGACGTTTCGGGTTCTTATTCAATGCACCATCCAACGAAGACCTAAACTTACAGAAGATTGCGGAAATCTGAAATCGGTTCCTCTCACCCTTTTGCCCCTTCCAGTCCCTCCTTTTCCCTGCCGGCTTAACTCTCAGCATTTAACGCTAATACCTTTGGGCAGGCTCCACCGCGGAGTTTAACCAGCTGCCAAGTTAAATAACGCGGAGGATCCTAAGCCCTCTTCCCAGGGAGTCGGAAATCGACATTTTCCAACTATGCAGGGCCCGTCATTCACCAAAACGCCTTTTTATTTCAAATATACATACACTGTGTGTGTATCATATATATGAAATATATAATAATTTTCCTTTATAAACGATTATTTTCTTTGGGTTGCACATCAAAATCTTGTGGCAAGAGGAAAACCAGGTGCGCGAGGCGACTTCCTTTCCCCACTGAGCCCCGCAAAATGACACATCCGCTCGCAAATTGTTGCACGCGGGTACTGAATCAGATCCTAATCAAATGGCATTTCTAGTGAAGGGTTGTAGATAGTATATATGCATACATACATGCATATACACGATATCCATACATATGCATATATATGATATGCATATATATGTTTTTGATTATATATGCATCCAGGGCAGAGAGGAGAGCACACCAAACTTGCACGGGTAGAGACTGCATGCAGACCTGCTCTGGGGATTCATCCCTCTGGCCTAGGAGCGAGTTCACTGCCCAGATTTCCGAAGACGCAGCGAATGTCCTCTGGTGTGATCGCGGAGGAGGCTGGGAGGATCACGAAAATCTTGATAGGTTAGCGCCACGGCCCCTCCCCCACCTCCACCCCCGTCCCGGGCTGCGAAGTCGGCTGCCCCTGGCTAATGGGCACCTCTCCTGCTCGAGGGTGAAAACCAGTCTGTGAGTGCATCGAGATTTGCCAACCAGTGCCTGAATGCAACGCGCGCTGCAAAACAGCCGCTGGGTGCAGTGGGCCGGGGTTCGGCCACCCTGGCTGTGAGCACCGCAGCCTCCCAAAGGATGCGGGGCGGGCAGATGAAGACCGCTCTGGCCCATTTGTCCCTAAAGGCCTGGGCCTGGGAGTGTACTCGCGCCCTCCGAGCCGGTACCCGGAATCCGGGAGCTCTGCCGGCGCGCCCGGCCTCGCCCGGCCGGGGTATCTAGAGCTCTTTGTCTCCCGACAACACTAATCCTGAGAACAACGCGCACCGAAGGCGGAGGCCCCTGCGCCTTGGACAAGCCCGCCACCCGCAAGCCTGTTCGAATGCTTTGAATAAAATGTTTCCTGGGGGGAAAAAGAGGTTCTCAGAAGAATTTCTCTTCAGAAGTTAATCTATTTTCAGCAGCAGTTAAGCGCTGCACCAAGTAAATCAGAGAAGGAAGGAAGGGAGGGAGAGAGGGAGGGAGGGAGAAAGGGAAGGAGGGATACTCCTGAAACCATAAAGTTTGTTTGGTTTTGAGTTGGGTTCCCCATCACCAACAAGTCACAGAGGAATGGGGTGAAAAACATCAAATCTGCCTAGTGTGTGTTTCCCCAAACTCAGCAGTCGTGAGCCTGTGGTCTCCCCCCAGGCTGCTCGACTCCATGGGGAGATGGCATCAGACGATGTATGATGTATTGCAACCAGACGAGAAAATAATAATGGTCTTAAAAATAATAGTGCCCCTTGTCATCCAGAATCAAGAGATACAAGCCACAAGGGCTGGAATTGCAACACCTTTTTGGAGTGAAAATGTTTGCCTTTTTCCTCCGTGATCCCAGAAGTGGTGCAAATGTGTGAGCTTTTGCACAAGAAAGGGATTTTCCTCTCAGGTTGTCTACGCCGCGGGAAAGCGTCTGCTGAGTAATTTGTCCCAAAGTGAGAGCGATTTCTGGCATTAAAAAAAATTTTTTTTGTTTGTTTGTTGAAACAAAAGTCACCACTGCAGTGGTTCGGGTTAGTGACCATAAAATGGCCAGAGGGAAGAGGCGGGAGGAGAGACTCAGCTCTAGCCGCGCCAGTCATATTTAATATGCTTCCCGCAAGAGAAGCTCCTGTAAAATCAATAGACAGCCACCAGCTGTGCTTAAACCTGCGATTTCAATTAAAACACTGCGCTCCGGTCCTTGGGGTTGGGCCCGGATTCCCAGTCAGTGGTGTGCGAGTCTCTTGGCCAGGGAGAGACGTCCCACGACCATGGATCCCAGAGGTCGCCGCCCGGGTCAGGCCCTGCAGAACCGCAGACGCGACCGGCCTCGGCGCCCCGCTCTGCAGCGTGGGAAGGGCACAGGCCGCGGAGGGGCTTCAGGCCTAGCCCTGGTGGCGTTTCCCTACCGCGGCCCGGGTGTTGAGGCCCGAGCGAGCGCCAGATGGCGAAGAAGCAAAAGCGTCCGGCTTTCGGCTGAGCGCTCCGGACGAGACAGGCCCGGAGCTGGGGAGGACCCCTTAGTGGTTTCAGGCCCGACGGCAGTGCGTGATGGGCTGCAACCCACGCCGTCGAGCGAGGCGGGTCACCGCGGGCCTGGAGGCCAGGGACTTCCCGAGCGCAACCTGGGAACCTGGCCTGTGCGGCAGGGCGAGCGCTGCAGCCTAGTAGGCCTCGCATGGGTCGCCACCGCGTGTCTCCAGGTCAGGAGGCCCGCTGCATCCAGTTCTCCACCGCCAGCTCCATGCGCCAGCACCTTCACAGGGAAGCTTGTTACCGATCTGGGTTGGGAGACAGACTGGGACTTCCAGAATGTCACCACGGTCTCGGCACACTTCTATTGGGAAATCACCGTTTCAAGGAACAGGACTTCTTTAGAGCAGGAGGTTCATATGAAAACTTTATTTTCCTTGAATGGATCCACATCCCTAAAACATCTGCTTAGCCATGGAGACTCATGTTGCCCTTCATATGGAGTTATTTAGGATTTTTTCCCCACTAAAAAAATGTGTTGTTAGAAAAAAAATTCACCTCTAATCCCACAGAACCCCTCCAACCCACTAAAATTGTGAGTTTTTAAATTTCTATAGTTATCTTCAAGCATTTCAGCCTCAAAAAGAAAAAAAAAAAAAAAGATGCTGTGTATGAGAATGAATGTGGAGGATTGGGGGGCAGCGAAGGAAAAGATCCACACTCCCTCCACCATGTGCCACATTTCCCCGTCCTCTATTATTCTGCCTGAAATCATCTCGTTTACAGAAAATATTTGTTTGCACTATTAGTTGGTACTGGAGTTAATTACTCAATGTGTTAACGTGAAGTAATATGTATAAAAGTAGGATCAGTGTTTATTGTGTGGGTGAGCTGTTGAGCAGTGCTTGAATAAACTGCAATTAGGGTTAGATAGAGATTAATTAACATGTGAGTGGCAAGGTGTAAAATAGTTTCCAACCCTCCACTTCAATATAATCTGCAGGCGAGTGAAGGAGAAGTTTGTGGAAGCTAATTAAATACTTTCATAAAAGCCAGTGTATTCACCCAACATTTGGAAAGAGAGGCACATTAGGGGCAACTTGTTTTTACCCAAATGTTTTCTTTCTGTGGAGGTAGCACTCCTTTGTGATGCCGGGGAGAGAGAGATGGCTTATACAGCCACAAAAAGCGCTAGGGATGGCAAGGCAGGTTCACGGGAAGCCCTTGGAAGCCTTTCAGCCTGATGGAGTTTTCAAACCAGCAGATCTTTTGAGCTGCTGCAGAGATCAACAATTACTCAATTTGGAAAAAGGGTTGGGGTGCGGGGCTGGTGGCAAACGAGATCCACAGGAAAGTCGGGATAGAAATTCGGGTCTTGAGAGCTGCGGGTGTATTGATATTGTTTCAATGTTGGGGTGAGTTGGTTTGTTTCATGTCTGGTGGGAGAGGGAGTAATCTGTGCTCTTGTGTTCACATTAACATAGAGATGGGTGTACATTGGGTCTGGAACTCTGCCTCTCTGAACATTTCCTAAATTAAATGGGCTGTATGGAAATGTTCTCCTCTAGAGGAACAATCCTCTTTCTAGCTTGGAATCTGGAAGTTGGGGGGGGCGGTAATGGTAAGAGAATAGACTTATGATTTCTGAATTTAGGAGCAGTTTCAGAGCTTGGTAAGGTGAGAACATCACCCTACTGCATGCCCCTCCCGGGTACTTTTTCTCGTAGACCTTTCTTTGTTCCTTCTTTTTGCTTTCCAAGTACACTTTTCCTTTCCCTTACCTGCCATGTGTACATCCTGTCTGAAATCGCACTCAGAGGAGCCGCAACTGAGTGGGTGAGTAGGAGAGAGAAGTTCTTGAGGAAAAAAGTGATTTGCCTGAAGTTAAAATTAGAGTTTTTCTTGTCCCATCCCTTGGGGATACTTTGCAGTGTGGAAGGGCCTGGGCTGAGATACTCAGCCCCCTCAAGACCTGCTCCTGAGTGAAGAAGGAGAGGGTTTGCTTCCACCAGCACTTTCTCGGGCTCCACATGATGGTGTGTCTCTGGAGATGGAATTCACTATCAAACTCTCAACCCTGTTTGCTCATATTATACCCACCATAATCCTCTTAAACTGTGGTTGCGGCTACAAAGCTCGTGGTCTTGCAAAAGCCGGCTGGCAAGATATAATTGTCCTGCGAACAAAACCGGCCAAAAGTTTTCAAAAACCTCTGCACCTCCTCCTCCTGCTTTCCTAAACCTAATTCTCTCGCTCGCTCTCTAGCTAGCCGCCTCCTCCCCATAAGAACCCTCAGCCTCGACTACTTTTGTTGTCGCCAAGAGCACCCGGCCTGTTGAAAGTGCTGGAGCGTCTTTGAGCAGTTTGTTGTGATACGCAGGTGGAATGGTCTGCAAACAGATGAATTCCGCCCCTCCAAACCAAGCGCGGAGCGCACTGCTTTTGTGCGCCAGGCACAAAACGCTGAATTCCTCCGAACTTACTTGGGGCCTGTCGAGAAAAGGGCCTTTTCTTCCCTCTGCTTGTACCTCTGGCCACACTAAGTCTCTGCCCGCCCCCCTTCATGCCCCCTCCCTCTCCCCTCTGATAATCCTTCTCTTTATTTTAGAAAAACACAAAACCCGGTTCCACGCGGTGCTTTAGTGGCTAAAAGTGAAAGAGCTGCCTTGGCAGAATTCAGCTCTATGAATCACTTCGGAAAATTGGTTCGACTGAATGGCCTTAGGAGGAAAAACGTTTTAATAGGATCCAGGGGAGGTTCTGCTGTTTCAATCTGCTCCTTAAACAGGTGGAGATTGGACCTTCTCAATTATACAAACAGTAAGTACCCATCGGCGGGGAGAACTGCCCTCCGAATCCTCCCCGTACGCAGCCCTAAATCAGCAGCACAGCCCGGTTTGCCTGAGACTCTCGATCATAAATCAGCAATTCTGATCGATTAGGATCCCAAATAATCTTCCAGCTCTCCATGCAGTTTCCCGCAGCTTCAGGCGGGGAGCAGACCAGAGAGCTAGAGGCGCATCCGCCCGGCGCCGAGGCCCCGGGATCCCGGCGCGCGGCCTTGCTCTTCGTGACGCTTCGGGGTTGTCCTTAGGCGGTGGGAGCTCTCTCCCGACCTCCGATGCCAGCCAAGCCGGGCTCCTTGCTTTTGCATAAATTAATATTTCCCCATTAAAAAGTTCCCCCCCTCCAAACGCAGCGCCCGCGTCCATGCGCCACATCCTAATGAGGTAATTATCATTTGCGCGTGTTCGGGGCTGGCGCCGGCTCCGTGGGTAAATGGCAGTTTATTAGCACGATGCCCAGCTCGGCTGCGGAGGGCTAAAGGATACTTCAGCAACTAGACTGACACCCAGGGACCCTTCGGGGCGGCGCGTCCGGGAACCCCCGCCCTCCCCGCGTCCCCCAAACCTGTAGGCCCCCCAAAGTTGTGAATCACGCACGAAACTCTGCCTAGGTTTGGGTTTGGGCTCCCCCTCCTTCCTTCCACCGGCAAAACCATCACGATTCCTCCCCCCTCCCCCTCCTGTCTCTTCCCTCCTTCCCGATTCGCAAACCGCTCGCACTTCCCGAGGGGAGCGCGGGCGCCAGTTGCCTCCTTTTAAAGTTTGAGGGGCGGTGGCGGCGGCGGCCGGCAGGCGCGGGGGAACACAGGGGCCGCTACGGGAGCCGCGCCGCCGCCCATGTCATTCCACTTCAAGTGACTTCATGTGATGTCAGCTGAATGTAAAAGACCAGTGATCTCACGCGGAGGGGAAGATGTTTGCCATCAAAATGTGACAGAAGAGATACGCTGCATGGCTCGGAACGCATCTCCTTGGTGGTGGGGGAAAGAGGTAAATGCGATGTGGCTCTCCCGGTCCTCTTTAACTTTGCCCCTTCACTGTCCAGCTCCCAGCACGCGTGGCAGAGGCCCGGGTCCAGGGAAGGGCTCAGGGGGGTTAATTTGAGGATCTTTTCTCTTTTCCCCCCCCCCTCTCTCTTTCCTTTTCCTTTGTAAACCCTCCCCCTTCTTCCCCCTTTCAGAGTCCCAGGGCAGGGGCTGGTGGGTTCCTTTGCGTTCAGGGTTAATGGGAGGTAATTTGGTACCCTTGGGTGCACTTTGTTCTGCCCCTGTTCATTTGAATGCAAATGGGTGACCCGGGCCCGACTAGGTGCTTATTAAATTGCGGTCCCCCCCCCCGCCCCCCTTGCCTTTTCCGGAATGCAGACTTAGGGGAGAGTGGCTGCGCCCTGGCCCAGCCCGGCTCGGCTCTGCGCGCCATGGCAAGCTCGGCTTCCCTGGAGACCATGGTACCCCCGGCCTGCCCACGCGCCGGAGCGTCGCCGGCCACTTCCAAGACGCTGGCCTTCTCCATAGAGCGCATCATGGCCAAGACTTCGGAGCCCCGCGCGCCCTTTGAGCCCCGGCCTGGGGCGCTAGAGGCGGACGGCAGCCAGGGCAAGAAACTGCTCAACCTCTGCTCGCCGCTTCCCTGTATGATCCCCCTCCAGCCCCTAGGCTACGAGGTGCCGTCCAAGACACTTCTCAGTTACTCGGAGCTCTGGAAAAGCAGCCTCCGGGCGGGCGGCGGTGGAGGAGGAGGAGGAGGCGGCGGCGGGGGGGGGCCCGTGTGCGGCGCCAGCGGCTTGTGCAAAACCAACTGTGGCGTGTGCTGCAAGGCTGAGCTGGGCCTGGCGCCGTCTGCGCTGCCCGCGGGCAGGGTCATCAAGCCGCAGGTCATCAACCAAGCGGTGGGGCTGCCGACCAGCGGCTCACTCTACTATTTCAACTACCTGGACTCGACCGCGTACCCACCCTCTGAGCTCCTCGGTGGCCACCTTTTCCCGTCTGGCCTTCTCAACGCGCAGGCCCCCGCCGCCCTGGCTGCGCACCCCAAGCTTTTTCTGCTAGAGAATGCCAAGCTGGCCGGCCTGGCTGCGGACAAGTTCCCCCATCCGTCTCCCTATCCCCATAAGGAGCGCTTGCCCGCGCCGCTGGAGCAGGTGCTGAAGGAGAACTCGGCCCTGACCGCTGAGCGGGGCGGCGTCAAGGGCCACAACAAGCTACCCGGGGGCTCCGCGGACGGCAAGCCCAAAAACTTCACCTGCGAGGTGTGCGGCAAGGTGAGGCCCAGGGTCCGCGGGGGCCGGGAAGGGCGATTAGCTGTGACTGCTTCTTTGGGTCAGCCTGGAACGCCCCTTTCTCTAGCTGAGGATACTCCACCCCACCCCCACTCCCCACCCGTAGCTGCCTACTCAACCCTACTAGTTGGGCCTCAGTTTCTTATCCTGTAAAGTGGGGATGTCGTTGTCAGCGGTCATACAGTATTGGTATAAGCAGCAGATTGGGAAGCACTTTACAGACTAGTTTCTGAACGGGGGTATTGGTTGGGGGAGGTAGGCTGAGGCAGCCTGGGGATGATTCTCTGCCCTCGGATGGACGCGCCGCAAGCCTCCCTCGTATCCTTCCATAGGTGTTTAACGCTCATTATAACCTCACCCGCCACATGCCGGTCCACACCGGAGCCAGACCGTTCGTGTGCAAAGTCTGCGGCAAAGGCTTTCGCCAGGCCAGCACGCTCTGCAGACACAAAATTATCCACACCCAGGTACGTGGCCCCCAAGTTTGACTGGGTCCGCGCGCAACCCCCCCAGCCCGAGTCTGAGCAATGGCGTTGGGAATAGATGGCAAGGATTCTGCCTTACCCTCCCGGGGAGGGGGGCCGTGTCCCTACGAAGTGTCCCCGAGGTGGCCTCTCCTGGCCGCATCTCGGCCTTACTGTGCGCGCCCCCCTCTTCGCAGGAAAAGCCGCATAAATGCAACCAGTGCGGCAAAGCCTTCAACCGCAGCTCCACGCTCAACACGCATATCCGCATCCACGCGGGCTATAAGCCCTTCGTCTGCGAATTTTGCGGCAAAGGCTTTCACCAAAAAGGTAATGTGCTGGGCGAGGCCCTCTCCTCACCTCACCTCGGGACTCGGCGGGTCGCGGCTGGCGGGAAAGCAAAGAGGGATCCGGAGAGAGGCAGCGCGAAAGCTGAAGGCTCGGGCGCAGCATTTCTTTGGAATCGGGTTGTGCCGGGTTTAGGTAGAAGCTCTACCAGCCGGGTTAGTAGACCTCGCTGGCTTCAGGCTGGGTGCACAGGGACACTCTGAATCTGGGAGGTGGGAAGGAAGGAAGGGGGCACAGGGAAAGGAAGTAGGAAAAGGAGAGGGTATTGCCCTATAGAAAAAGGTTCCCTTTGTAGTCGGGACTCCCCTTTCAAATGAAAAAAATTCGAGGCAAAATCCACTTCTTGGCAACAACTTAAGACTGGGGGAAACCAGTACGATCCCGGGCTACCCCAGGCCCGGCGCCCGGCTCGGATTTTCCAAGGTACTTTTTTCGGATCCCCAGGTAGTAGTTGAGGGATGAGAGGAAATAACTTTAAAAATGAGAAGCAAAAGAGAGAGAGAGACGAAGCTCGGGTTCTCGCAGCTTTCTTCGAGCGAGGCATCAGCCAGGGGAAGGACCCGGTGCATCTCTGGGCTGCGCAAAAGTTCCGTGCGGAGCACGGCAGGAGGGACGCTGCGCGGGCCTCTGTACCCGGCAGGGCAGGAGCGCTGGGTGGCTCCTCGAGACTCGGCCCTTGGTCCTGTCGGGAGAGCTCCGGGCTTGACACATATGAAGTTTGACAACTTCTTCACTCGAATAGGTCGCGCCCGCCTAGCCAAGCGTCGCCTTCTTTGCGCGGGCACCTGAGCCGCCCCCGGGACGCCCGCTCCGTCCACCCCATTCCACTCCATATCCCCACTTTTTTGTGTGTTTATTTTTGGTCTCCTGTAGGGAATTACAAGAACCACAAGCTGACCCACAGCGGCGAGAAGCAGTACAAATGCACCATCTGCAACAAGGCCTTTCACCAGGTCTACAACCTGACTTTCCACATGCACACTCACAACGACAAGAAGCCTTTCACGTGCGCCACTTGCGGCAAAGGGTTTTGCAGAAACTTTGACTTAAAGAAACACGTGCGCAAACTCCACGACAGCGTGGGCCCCGCCGCCCCCTCCACAAAGGACCTAACTAGGACAGTGCAGAGCTGAGAGCTACTGCCTCGCCCCCTTCCCACCCCATACCACCCTAAAACAGATCACACGTATAAACTTATTTCTAAAATTAAAAGAAAAAAAAAAAAACTATAGCAGAGAGGCTAAAATCTATTTATCGAAACCAGCATATTTTTGGAAAGCTAAACATTTCCTCGATGACTGGCAGCAAGCGCGTGGCTCCCACCTTTGTATATTCAGGAAACTTATTTAATTCCAGTGCGCCGAAACGTATTTAATTCCAGGCCTCGGCTTCTCCTCTGGCATCCGGTTTTAACCCCAGCCTGTCATCGTGAGCGCCCCAGAAGAACGCGGCGCCCCCAGCCATCTTTATACCACCATGTAAATCCTCCTGTACAAGCGAACACGGAATATACATTTGTGACTCAATAAACAGAATCATTAGTGCGCGTTTTCTTTCCCCCTCAACCCTTGTCGCGAGGTCAGCTCAGCAACCCCATGAATGGGAAGAAAACGGGCGTTTATAACATTTCCCTCCCCGAATGTGACTTTATTTGGGGCGCTGGGGCCAGGGTGAGGTCAAACCGGTGTTTCGGCGGCGCATGTGTGTTAAGGTCCCCAGGAGCGAGGGCGAAAAGTTCAACATCGGCCGCCTCGAGGTGCCAAGTTTTTATCTGGTGACTGTTCAGACGCTTGGGATTCTGGGTGTTGCCTTATATGGGTAAGAAAATTCAAAGAAAGAGTTAAAAGTGGCTGGGTGTTGGGGAGCAGCCTTTGGGTGGGTCCTCAAGCAAAGCGACGCGCCACGCAAGGTAAGCGGCCAGGGCACTGCCTCGCCGGGGAGCTTCTGGGCACGCTCCCTTCCTCTGGGCGACCTAAGGTGGGCAGCCACCACTCCCAATCTTCCCTGGCGGCGAGAGCTGGAGACTACGGGTCCCCAGCCCAGCCAGAGCTCCGAGGCTCCCTGGCCTTTTTGGTCTGGGGCTGGTCTCCTGCTGCCGAGCGCCCTGCCGCGGGAGGGCGCGCCCAGGCTCCCCAAGCTTGCGGCTGCAGACTCCCGGGTCCCGATTACCGCGCAGTTAGCCTATTTCCTGAATAGCTATCTCCGCCGCTGAGCACGCTGATGAAATGATCTCACGCTTGCTTTCTAAGTAATGACCCAAATTAAGAGAGAAAACAGAGACCCTTCAAACAGCATTACATTAATCATCTAATCATTCCCAGGAGGGGGCCGGCCGCTGCCGCCCCGTTTGATCCGAATCTGGATAATCAAGAGCTCGGATTACTGACGCGTAGCGCCGCGCTTCCCGCCCCCCCC
>NW_007727223.1:339866-353487 GCF_000696425.1 Galeopterus variegatus
CCACCACCAACACACACACTTAATATCGGCGCAGCGATTCAGCCCACGTCTTTTGGAACAATGTTCCCCCAACGCCTGGAGGAAACGCAGCGTTGGGCCCGGGAGTGCGCTTCCACGCCGCCTTCCCACTGAGGGAGTGAGGGCGTCTGGGCGCTGACCCCACGCGGATTTCCACTGCGGGTGGCGGCTATTTGGAGGGGAAAATGGTTAATGCGAAGGGCAAACCCCAAGTAACTCTGAAAGTGATTTGAGTGCGGGTTAGCCCAAAGCCTGGTATACAGTAGGCGCTCAATGCTAAGCGTGCCAGTGGCTTCCACAAGCTCTCAATTCCTGAGCACATGTTCCATGCCAGACACTCGACACATAATTCCCTCACATGCTGACAACTCGCTGAAGATGCTTACTGCCACTTTACAGATGAAGAAATAAAGGAAGAGACGAGCTAAATGACATGCCCAGGGTCACCGGGCTACGTAGGGCAAGGGATTCGAATTCAGGACTTCTAGGAGATCAACGCTGCTTTTAGTTCTCGTTGGTGGAGGAGGAATCTCCGGGTTGGGGCCCAGAGAAAGACGCTTGGGGACAGGGTGGAAGCTCTGTCCTGGTCACAGCCAACGGTTCTGTCCCCGGCCCCCGCCCAGTTCGCAGACCCATTGCGCAGGGAAGGAGAATTGTCGATTTTGTTTGCACAGAGAACGGCGACAGCTTCCTCAGGCTGTCGCGGGGGTATTTTTAGTACCTCCGATTCAGAAATAGGAACGCGTACATTAGAATTCCATTTCCTGAAAGGAGAGCGTCCTCGTTTTTTTTTGTATTCCTCTCCCCCTCCCCCCAAGTCTAGGAAGACGCAGCCAGGGGAGGGGGAAGAGGAAGCGAGGGGGAATTTAAATGTTAGCTCGTTCTGGCTGCGGTTCGCTGAGGGGAGATTGGGACCCAGAGGAATATGCAGATTTAACTCTGAAATAGCGGTGGATGCCATAAACCCCAGGAAACCCCAGGACGAGCGAGGAGGACTTGGCGGCTTAGGATATAGAAATATTGCCTTGCTTTTCCCAGACATCTATCCCCAGGCAGATTGCCGGCCGGTTTCAGGAGTCAGCTCCTTTCCTTGTTCTCATAGTGTTTTATTAGCCTTGCCTGACACGCTCCTCCTCCCCATTTTTGGGAGATCTTGGGGGCCCTGACAGTCATCTCAACCAAAATTCCTTCCTCCATCCAGAAAGGATCCTTTGAAGGTGCTCTTCTTCCAGACCAAACAATGGTCAGGGCTAAGCCTACCATCTTCTTAAATAGCTCCAGAACCTTGGAGAAGCAGTCACCACGAAATCTAGTGCAAAAGCATCCTGTTAGAGAAGTCGGGGGAAAGTTGGCCTGCATGTGGAAATCATGTTCAAGTTCTCCTCTTTAAGAAGAAAAGATAAACAAACAAAAGAGAGGGCATCCCCTTCCAGGGAACTAACTTTTTACCCATCAAATGAGAGAACTTTCTTTGAGAAAGTCTTCTGTAATAAGTTTTCACAGGAGAGACTAAATGGGTCACCAGTCTCAAAAAATGGGAGAAATGTTTCCTGGTTGATAGTTCTGAAGAGGGGTGGGGATTGCTTGCTTACAAACTAGGCAGCAAATAAGAGAAAACTCACGGGTGGAGTAGGAGGCATTTCTCTCTCAGACTGCTCCATCTGCAGTCAGAGAGAGGTTCAGGAACTGTGGCTCAGGGGCATACCTGAGAAGAGTTTCTTGCACAATCCAATCTCCTTGAGGTTGTTTCCTCATAACCTGATTGTTACTTAAGCTTTGCAGCAGCTTCTGCCAATCGCTCTCACCTGAGAAGGTGTTATTTCACATCTGGTGGTAATTGTAGATAAACAGAGTTCTGTATCTATACAGCTTAGCTTTACTTTCCACAGGTTTGAAGTCACTCCCTGATATAAGATGTCTGCTTCCTTCAGGTGTGGGATTCAGGAAAGGATTCCTTCACCTGGAAAGAAGTGCAAGGAGAAAAGGAAACTTGTGCCTGAGTTACTAAACACCTCTCACAGCCAGCACATGTTCTGAAGCCAGTGCTAAGCCCTTTCAGTTACCATCTTAGCTGGGATCCTTCTTAGTTATTCATCATGCATCGGAATTGATGGGTGAAAGGCTCTGTTTTCTGATTTTTTTTTCCCCTCTCTTAATATTAAACTGTTTGCATGACTCGTAGTTTGCCATATTAATAAATGATTTAAACAAGGTAGTCATCAGCTGCATATTAATATTCTAACCTTGATTAAATTGAAGAGGCTGCCCTTAAAAAATATTTTTTGAAAAAAACAAATTGCGGGGGAGGGGAATCCTGTCACAGACACAAAAAAGACTCCAATTATCTTTTCCCCTACAAGATGTTTGTTCTGTCCATGACTGCTCACACTTCAGCAATCTTGCCAGCAAGACTCAAAAAAAAAAAAAAAAAAAAAAAAAAACCTTCTTCCAAAGCCACAGCCTTGTACATAACAGATTGTACAGTCCTATTGCCTTAGGCGGGTTAGAGGTTCCTCTCTGCAAAGAGCGACACAGAGAAGTTGCCAGCATCCAGACACATTTTGGGGGGCACCGTGCTCCTTCTTTCCTTGGCTGCAGAAGTAGGTCTATATGGTTCCCATTTTGCTGTTTGGCTTGCAAGAGGGAAGGGGTCTACCTGAGCCAGGCCCAAGAGTTACAGCAACAAGGCGTCCAGGTGTGCTGGTGGTGAATGAGTTGGGGAGGGAAGGGGGTGATAGGAGGGAAGATGGGGGGACTGCCAAAGAGGGGACAGGAGTCTTGAGAAAACGCTGGGAAATAAACAACCTCAAGGCAGCTGCGTTGCCCTTTTCCCTGCACTTCCCTCTCAAACGTCTGAGCAACCAGTTTGCTCCTAGAAACATGTTAATTGCCAACGGAGCTCATTAAGGCATGCACATGCAAAACACAGCAAGAAAGATTAAATGGACAAAAGCGCAATAATGAACTGTCAACAATCGGGCCCATCTACGCGACCAGGATCACTCAAGAATGAGGCATTTAGAGGCAACAAAGGATTGTCTGGGACAGGAAGAAAAGACGACCTAGACTTTTGTTTAGTCAACACAATTGATTACAAATGAGAGATTAACAGGATAGCTTCAGATTTTTTTTAAAAAGAGGCAGAAAAGAAAAGTCCAATTAAGTCCACCGAATGTTAACTACATTGCGTTCCATGCCTAGCCCCAAAGAAATTCTCATTAAACCGTCCCTGGCGATCCCTTTTGGAAAGTAATTTGTCTCCCTGATGGAGCAGAGAAAGAGAATCGTGTAAAAGAAAGCGTTAGTTCTTGGCACAATGAGCTTAGGAGACACACTAGAAAGAGCCAAAGGGGGAGTTAATGAGCATCTGACAAACTGCTTGGATTCAGGCCTAGAGAACAGCGATGAAAAGATGAAATTGGCCAACAACTATTCTTTATATCAAACATAAAAAGGCCAATCTGAAATGGGGCTGCTCAAAATTGGTTGAAAGTACATAGCCCAAGAAAAGAGAGCCACGGCCAGGCCCCTTGGTGGACAGTGGACAGACACTGTGAAGAATTCAACAAGCCAAGAGTTAGAAAAGAAAGAGCAAGTGGGCTCTCCATCGCAGAGCAAGCTCCAGCCATGAGCCCCAGGCCTTTCAAGGTGAGGATCTGAAGGTCTTGGTGCCCACCCCCCACCCTCTGGACGCTTCTTTTATGAGTGAAAAATGTATCAGGCCAGCATTTGGAGGTTCCCCAAAAGTTCTAGTAATCTGATAATTAGCCCCTGGCATTCACCAAACTACTCCCCTCTCTTCTAGACCCACCAGCCCCCCAGGGGCACCATATGTTACCAGCTCACAGTCAGTTTTTCTACTCTCCTTTCTAATAGTGACCATTCAAAACCCTCTCCCTCAGGTGATTGCCTTCCTAATTCCTCATGGAACAGAGGTGGCAAGGAAATGAAGACATTAATTACGCATGGTTTTATGGAGTAAGTCGTGACGTACTTAAATTATTTCTCATAGTTGTTCATCTGGCTTTAAGAAACCAGCTCGTTTTAATTTTTCCTTTTCTGAGCAAAGTAGGTCAATAGTATATGTCTATGTGAGACACATATTATATCTTAATTAAACATAAACGTCCAGGCATTCCAACAGCAAAAGTGTTTGGAAGTTCCTTTACAGTCAGTGTTCAGTGGAGCCAGGTAAACAAAATCTAGAGGTGTGAGAAGGTTTTCAGCTTAGTCCACCAGCTAAGCAACCCAGAACAAATTCTGTGGTTTCTAAATGCCTTATTTATTCCATCTTTGAAGTAGGATGGGTGCCATCTCAGATACTAGAGTGCAGTATTTAAATCTCAATTCTAGGTTTTGTATTCTTACTCTCAAATCCTTGGTAACAGCTATCACATTTCTGAGGGCTTGGCTTGCACTTCAGGCTTTGCTCATGCTTCATGGAAAAAGTATATTGGTGTCTAGAAGTAAGGAAGGGGAAAGAAGTATATCGATTCAAAATAAAAACAGTCATCTAAGATTAAAGACTAGTTCTGGTACTCAAAGCAAAGAAGTGTTATAGAATCTAGAAAGGTATGTTTCAGGAAAGGGAGGAGAAAACAAGATTTTCTATTGCAGATAGACCAGAGTCTGATATAGTTAGTTCTTCACCAAGGGTCAAAGCCACACGACCTGACACTGACAATGAAACCTGTCATTGTTTCTCTCCTTTCTTCACTGTTTTTCAGCCCTTGGTCTTATTTGAGGTTTTTTTTTTCCTCAGAGAGTTTCAATGTCTTCACTTTGCCCTCAAAGTAAGCTGGTGGTAAATCGCCTAGGGAAGGGTGATATACTATCTGTAAGAAGAAAGTAGAATAAGTAGTTAGGAGCCTGGGATCTGACATCAGAGCAGCTGAGTCCAAATCCTGGCTCAGCCACCTGCCCCCAAAATGACTTTTGTCTGTTTCCCCATCTGCAAAATGGGAGTATTATATTGTATCTATCTCACAGGGGTGTTAGGAGGATTAAATGAGTTAACACATGTAATTAGAACTTTAGAACAGCACCTGGCACATACATACTAAGCACTCCAAAATCTAGCTATTATTGTTAGAAAATTCAAGTAGTAAAACTTGAATACAATACTTTATAAAGAAACTACCAGTGTTATCTAATTGACTCCTCATTACATATTTATTAGGTTGTTTTCTTAGCTCCATTTTAAAGGGGAGCAAACTAAGTTGCTGAGAAGGTATGAATCCCTTTAGTTCACATACTGGAACTTGATGGAACTGGGACTCAAACTCAGATGATTGTCTATGTGACCATGGTTCTAACAGAAATGTAAGAATCACATAAAGTTTTTGCTAAAAATGCAGATTTCTAAACGTCATTTACTGAGATGCCAAATCAACAGATCTGGTCTGTGCCCCAGGAATCTGCATTTTAATCTGATGCAGGTGGTTCCCCAGACTACACGTTGGAAAACATTGATTTAGCATCTGTGTTCTTTCCACCTCACCATGATGCTGCCTTTGAAAGATGAAATAACACCAGTCAGCTCTTTGTAAATTAATTAACACATGTGATCATTCATTCAGCAAGTATGGCTTGAACACCTCTTATGTGTCAGGAACTGTACTTGGTGCTGGGGTTACAAAGAACAGGAGGTCATAGCCTCTGCCCTGAAGGAGTTCATAGTTTAATAGGCGAGAAAAACAGATACAACAAAAATCCCCATACAGTACTTAGTTATGAAGATGAAATTGGGCACTCGATCCAATCTGGGTTGATGTGTGTAGTGGACATCTGTTATTTTTGCCTGCTGATCATCATTCTCCCGTCTGGTAACAACATGCAATGTTTCCTTTGGAGAAGTCACCCCTCCCCCACTCTCAGTCCATATGGTTAAGGCAGGAGCTATTCCATCTCTCCACTGTGGACATGTAACCCAGCCCTGGCCAGTCACAGCATGGCATCATCCTGGCCACAGGGAATGGCCCAGGACTGAGCACCTGACCCAAATGGGGCCAATGAGAGTCCTACCCAGGACTTTGACCAGAGCAGAAGCCTTTCTTCTGAGTTTATAAGTTGGTTGGATGTTAGTCTGGGTCTCTGGTGTGTGAGTATTTGCTACAATGATAGGGAAGAACTTCCTGTACTAGGAATATTAGAGGGGAGTGAGAGGAACTGAGACCCGGACTTTGACCTCATTGGATCCTGGTGTGACCGAAACTGGATGCGCATATGGACGTCATAGGTATTTGCTCTAATGGGAGTCTCTTGCTCCAACTCTAAGACTTTTGACTGATACTGGTTAGAAGAAAGAGAAGTCCAAGATGCCTCTTAGAGAAAGTGATGCCTGAGTTGAGACCTCAAAGAGCAGCAGGTGTTAGCTATGGAGGAATGTAGGAAAAGATATCTTAGGCAGCCTGAGTGAAAGCACAGAGGTGAAAGAAAGATGTCAAGTTGATGGCAACTAGATGCGGTTTGGTGTGGCTGGGTTTAATGTCAACAGATGTGACTTTGAAACCTAGTTCTGCTTCTGAGCAGCTATGGGACTCTGGGGCTAGAGGTTTGCCTTCTCCAAGCCTCAGGCTCTTCCTCTGCAAAACAAGGATAATAACACCTGCCTCAGGCTGTTATGATGATTCAATGCAATGGGACAAGTTGAACACCTGATCTTTGCAGGCATTTAGTAAGTGATTGAAACTATTATTACTAGAAAGTGAGGCTCCTTGAGAGGGAGTGACTGGTCAGCATTCTAAAATTTCCTAAATGGTCCAATGGAGTGGATTTTTGGAGCTAGAAATGGTTTAGGACAGAGAGAAGTACCTTATCAGGTACTTAGGTAGGTATTCAGCTGCCCTGGATGGCTGAAGCCTGCCTGTTTCTGAGTGAAGCAGTAGGTTGTAAATGAAATGTGGTGGGCTGTGGAGTCACATAGGCCAGCTGACTTCAACATTCACTAGCTGCATGACCCTGGGTGATTCCTCTTAACATTCTGAGACCCAGGTGCCTCATCTTTAAGATTTTAATATTAACAGGATTGTTAGAAGGATTTAAATGAAATGAATTGTGCAGAGTGCTTGACACATAGATGTTCAATAAATTATAGCTATTTACTCTTAATATTAACTACTACTACTACTGTTATCACACTTAAATGATCTTGGGATACTTAGTTGGCAGAGCAAGTAGGACTACAGCCAGCGTTCTTCAGAAAATAAAGTGCCGTAAGCACTACAAGAGCAGGAACTGTGTCTGCTTTGTTGACTGCCTTGTGCCTAACATTTGGCATGTAGTAGGTACACTAAAATTAGGAGTTGGATATCAGCTTTCACTCCTCCACATGGGTAGGAAGGTTACCCAGCCCAGTCTTCCAGGCAGCCACATTGCATTCCATCCTGTAGCAATTTAGTCATAAAACAAATATTTATTGAAGGCCTGTTATGTATCAGGCATTGTGATAGGGGTACAATTGTGAACAAGACAGACTTTGACCTTGAGGATCTTACATCCTAATGGTGGGAGACAGTGGTAAATAAGCCAAGAAACATGAAATAATTTCAGATTATGATAAATACCAGGAAGAAAATAAAAGAAGGTGACAAAATAGGACATGTCTGGGAGAAGGCTACTTGAAATATGTGGTCAGTACCCAGTGTTGGTGCAATTAAAGTCCCTAATGCACCCAGGAACTAAGAAGCATCAACACAACTCAAGTGGGCCCCTCAAATAAATCCACTTGGATTTCATCAAAAAGCCTCCCCTCCCCCACAGCTCCCAATTGTCCATTGATTGGTCCAGCTCAAATATGCCTGGGACTGAGAAAAGTTTTCCAAGGTATGCCATGGAAAACAATAGAGCATCCCTGGGCAGTGGGTGGTATAAGCTATTGAATTGACCCACATACCATTTTCCAACTGAATGGAATGGTAATTGATCAAAGTAAAAAAATTTATAGAAAGAGATACTGCTGCCATGTTTTTAAACCGTGCATTTCCCAGCCAAGTCTCCAGATGGAATCACCGAAGTAACACATCCTTGACTTAAATGTGACTGTTTAACAGTTATATTGGGTAGGCCATATTTTTCCACAAGGAGGTGGTTGCTTGTCTTAGGAACTTGAGACTCTTAACAGACTTTTGGGTGAGAGCTTTCCAGGATACCACTCCTTCTCTCACACTTCCTGAAGTCACAGAAGTCAGAGAACTAGCTGTAGTGTCAGGAGAGGGAATAATAGAGTGAACTGTTACACAAGCTCATAGAATGATGAGGTTTGTAAGATAGCAGTGCCAATGACTGCCACTAATGGTCAATTTGGAAGCATAAGGATGGTTTAGTTGTTTGTTTTTGCCTAACTAGCCTCCATTTTTGCTTCTTCTGGTTATCAGCATTCTGATTTTGTTTTGGGGGAGCTGCTTTTCTCCACTGAGCACAGACCGTTGGAACTGTGAATCAAAGCCCCCCGTACCATGTTCTCTGGCCAAGGGACAGACATGGAACCCAAGCTAAGTCATGCAAATGCTTTCTCTGTAATTTGACCCTTGAGCACAGAGATAAGACTGAAAGCAACTGATGCTCATTCATTCTAAGGAGACTGCGGATCAGTCTGTTACTCACACATCCTGAGTTGCCCTAATTCCTGGCCTTCCAAATCTGACATTACAACCTCCCCCTTTTTCTATTAGCTCCCCCATAACATTTCAGTGAATCCCTTTTCCACGTAAATTTCAGAGTTGTTTTCTGTGGATTGCCACCAAAGATGTGGACCAGTACAGTAATCTTCTCACCATGAATTTCAAGATTAGATTTTCCTTTCCAGCATTTTGTTGTTGTTGTTAACCTGAATCCCTTCCTTC
Source organism: Galeopterus variegatus (assembly GCF_000696425.1). Taxonomy (NCBI): domain Eukaryota; kingdom Metazoa; phylum Chordata; class Mammalia; order Dermoptera; family Cynocephalidae; genus Galeopterus; species Galeopterus variegatus. The sequence continues at coordinate 348,728 of NW_007727223.1, forward strand.
AGTTCTGAGAATCTTTCAGAGAGACATGGCCTACACGTTCAGTGCTCTGCTGTGCTTCTTGGAAAAAAAACATTTGGAAGAAGAAAACCTTATCCACACCTCACATTTATGTTCAGAATAAAAATGTCTTCAAGGTAAGGTGGGGCTGAGGCTGTGTCAATCAGCTCAGGGAAGAGAGAGGTTAAAAATACACCAGAACAATAATGGGATTTAGGATTGTTTTGTTTAGAAAGCACTCTCAGGAAATAATCTGGTTTTTTTTCCCCCAGTACTCCCATGATATAGCAACAACTTGTTAAATGTAATCTTCCAAAAAAAAGAGGACATCTCCACATAGACTTTAGAAAGATGGTCTCCTGAGTTGACCAAGCAGTGAAATGGGAGGAGGCTGGCTCTGAGGGTCTAAGCCTAGAAGTCTGTGTTTTTTTTATTGAAAAACACAAATTCTAAAACCTACTGCATATTTAAGGCAAGAAGCTTTATTTATCTGTCCTTCATTCCTTTCCAAAAATGAATTAACATAATTTCACCCTGAACTCCATATATTCAATAAGGTTGTCAATATAAATAAGGTTTTCAAGGTTAAAAAAAAATAGGAAAAAAATATGCTAGCTACAGAGAGATAGTGTTGGATTCTACAGATACTGAATCTTCTGGTATCTAAGAAAAAAGGGAAGGATAATGGTTTACATTGTAGTGTTATTCTTTAAGAGACATCAGGAAACAAATAGAACAGCTTCCTTGATTAGATTTTCTTTCAAGTTACCTCTTCAACCTTGAATATTGTGAAGTAACTGCCTAAAAGTCATAACCTATAAGATCAGGTTTTTGTAGGTTAGCACCAGTCGGGCTGTGTAATAACAGCTGGAAGGGGCTAGCCAACTTCAGTCAGGGCACAGAGTTTATGGAAAAAGAAATGCAGCAAGCCAACGCTCTCTGATTATTATGGCCAATTCATGAAAATGCATGGCTTTTAGTAAAATTGTCTTCTTCACCGGAATTTTTCCCCCTATAAATTTCTCATATCTTATACATCTATAATAAAATTTGCAGAGTTTCCCTGGGGATGAGGGCAGAGTAGAATTGGATGTTCTCAGCGAGACAGAGTAAACATGGGATTTCAACTGTATCTAGGATTAATTTGAAGAAGATGCACAGTGTCTCTATGGTTTTCTCTCAAATCTATAAAATTGACATAAGACCACTGACTATCTACTGCAAAGGAATATTGTGTTGGAAGAAGAATGTACTGGTGTTTGCAATTGCATCCCTTGAGGGGTGCTTTGTAGAACTCACAAGTGGCTGCTCTAAGCTTAAAGTACTTATCACATCACTTCTAGTTAGATCATGGGAAATCAATAGCTTTGGAAGTCGGTGTTATACATCCCATCCTCTGGGAAAATAAATGCTAAAGTGCTAGAGAGAAGAGATTTGGGAGTTTTCAATTTCTCCATGAGTTCTTTACTGGTGGCTGATTTCCACCTCGGTTCCCACTTTCCCACTTCTGGTGTTTTGCACGTGCTGTTTCCTTTATTCAGCCCAAGGGATGGGCATCCTTCTCCCTCCTCTACCTCACTCTTCCCGTGGCTGGCTCCTCATCCTCAGAGTGCAGCGCCTGTACTTCAGAAAAGCCTTTCCTGGAAAAGAAGGAGTGAAGTAATACTGACTGCCTAGGAACACCTGGGATAAGTTGGGCTTACAAAGATGCCTTTCTTTGGAAAGAGGCTTTGTCTCCCCCCACTCCACCTCGTTATCCTAGATTTCCTTCCTTCTTCTTCCATTCTTCTCTGCCTTACTCATCTCGCATTTCTTCCATTCTTTTCCTTCATACTTATCACAAGTCATATATTTCCTTGTTCCTTTCTTGTTTGCTCTCTGAGTACACTGGAAGTATCACAGCACAGGGTTATGTTGTCACCAGTGTATGTCCAGTGCTGAGTTCCAAGCCTGGTACCTTGTAGGTACTCAACAACTCCAGTTTGAAAGCATGAATAAAGTTATGTACCTCCTCCTTGAAAAAACTCATGTGTTGAAAATGATGAAGATTATAGCTGTTGCTGGATCCATGCTCTCACTCAAACTAGGGAGTAGAAACTCAAATCAACAGAATGTATATTCTATCATGATAACTACGGTTTATTTGGCCTTTACTATGCATAGGGAATTTTATGAACATTATTTTTAGTTCTCCCCAACCTGCAAGGCACATGTCATCATTTCAGTTAGAGAAAAACAGAGGCTCCCAAAGGCTCTCATTTGGCCCTGGCTGTTACTGGTCGAGAAGGCATTTGAAGTCAGATCTGACTCCCCATGTGGGCCCTTTCCACCTCCCCATGATGTCTTCTCCCCTTCTGGACATGGTCAAATTCTGTGCATCCTCAAAGTATAGTTCAGCACTGCTTCCTCTCAAATGTGCCACGCACATTGTCTTTCTTCAAAACTCTCACAGCTTTTTATCTATAGCTCTCATAATGTCTGACATTTTTTCGGCCTCGGGTTACCAATTTAATATTCAGGTCCCTTGATCATGGTCTGGCTCTAGGCTATGATAGAATCTCCTCCCTTCTCTGTCTCTCCCTCAGCTATGCTGGTTTCTTTCTGTCCTTGCAACAAGCCACATCCTTATGTTTCCTGAGGCTCTTGAATGTGCACTATGTACTGATGTATTATTTCCCTCTGCCTGATGTTTCCACCAACCTTATAGCTCCTCTGCATCCTTTAAGACTCACTTCCTATGTCACCTCCTCAGAAGTCCTCCTGATGCCCCTAACGAAGTTAGCTTCCCTGTACATTCCTGTCACCCCATCAGGGGCAGCCTTATTACAACTAGAAATTCTTTTGTTAGCTGTTCTACTTCTTTTTCTTTCCTTTCTACTAGGATATAAGGTCCATGGGGGCAGGAACTATGTCTTGTTCATTAGTATATCCCAAGTACTCAAGTATATGGCCCAGCACGGTGCTTGGCCCATAATAAATGCTCAGTAAATATTTGTTGAAAAACATTGGTTTGTGTCACTCTTCCACACAAAATACTCCAATACAATTTACCACTCTGAGTAAGAGCCTTGCAGAAACTTACAAGGCCCTTAACCCCATCCTTTCAAAATGACATCTCTGAGCTCATCTACCTTCTTCCCCTTACTCCACTCCAGCTATACCAGCATCCTTGATAATCCTCACACATGCCAAGGCAGTTCCTGCCTCAGGACCTTTACATTTGTTGTGCCTTCCTCTGGAACCCTTTTCTCCATGGACCATCTTTCCTGTCCTTCAGGTCTTTGCTCAAATCTTGCCCTCTGAGATCTTGATAGGCTTTTCCCCACCAATCTATTTAAAATGTGACACTTTCTCCTAGGCACAGACTCTCTCTCCCTCTTGCACACATTCCCTAGCCCCCTTCCCTTTTTAATTTATTGTCTATCTCCCCCTACTAGAGTGCAAGCTCCGTTAGGGCAGGGATCTCCATATGTTCTTCTCGCCATGAATTCCTCAGATCCCAGAATGGTACCTAACACATAGTAGGTGTTCAATAAATATTGAATGAAAGGCTGTCTTGTTCCTTTTGATGTGCCCCAAAGTACTTCATGGCCTCCAGAGTCCCAGCAAGCCTTCATTAAATATCACTTCAAAGAATGAATAAACCTGACACTAGGTACTTTACATAGTCCTTTCAAAGATTACACCAGACACCCTTCTTTAAATTGCACAAGATCTTCAGCAAACACCAGCAGGATTTTCAGAAAAAATCCATGCCTGAAATAATACTGCAAAGTCTTAGCTTTTTGCTTTCTGCTGTCATTGATGAGTCTGGCTAATCATTAATTAAACAAGATAATGTCTTCTCTTTTTTTTTTTTTTTAAAAGATGACCGGTAAGGGGATCTTAACCCTTGACTTGGTGTTGTCAGCACCACGCTCAGCCAGTGAGTGAACCGGCCATCCCTATGTGGGATCCGAACCTGGGGCCTTGGTGCCATCAGCACCGCACTCTCCCGAGTGAGCCACAGGCCGGCCCGATAATGTCTTCTCTTGCTGTCTTTCTTCCCCTCTCATACTGACAATTCTCGTGGCTTCCCCATTCAGCAGACTCACAGTTTCTTTTCATTGTAGACCATCTCTGGGTCAAGGAGCTGGCTTCTGAAGGTGGGGCAGTTCTAGCAATCCTTGGGTTTGTGTAAACTTTTGATTCAGCTCTACTTTTTTTTGTTGTTGTTGTTGGCAGGAGGCAGGTTTGGGGATTCCTTGACCTTGGTGTTACAACAGCGCACTCTAACCAACTGAGCTAACCAGCCAGCCTCACTGTACTCTTAGGAGAGAAAACAAAAATGAAATTAGAAAGAGTGGGAGTGGTTGAATTTATGAAGGGGTTTCCAACCTTATTCATCCAAAGGGAAAAGCCTGCACTTCAAGGGTTACTTTAATTTGTATGGCTTTTTAATAATTTTAGGTTATGAGCTATGGGATAATGTCACTTTGTGCCAGCTGGGATGTATGATTCCACTGCATTAAACAGAGGCATCTGAGTGTTTTGTTTGTTTGTTTTAAGAAGCCCTTCCTTTTCGTGCGTACAAAATTTTCCTTTTGAAGAGACCCCAGGACCCTTTCCTGCAACCCTCTGCGTTCTTCCTTTGGGCTCTGTCTGCTTCTGCAGCTTCTTTCCTCCCAACCACTTACAAGCCTCTGGGACACATGCTTGTTTCCTCATCTCTGCCCACACCCATCTATGAGCTGCTTCTGCTTCTTTTTTTTTTTTTTTTTTTT
>NW_007727223.1:354487-371452 GCF_000696425.1 Galeopterus variegatus
TTGCTTTTTTTTTTTTTTTTTTTTTTTGAGGCTAGCCGGTATGGGGATCAACCCTTGACCTTGGGTTATTCCACCACATTCTAACCAATTGAATTAACCAGCCAGCCCCCCCCACCCCACCCCATGAGCTTCTTGAACACAGGGATAGCAGGGGTTCAAAAAAGTTCATTGAAAAAAATTAACAAGTGAATATAATTCCCTCTTCTTTCCCTTTTATTATGAGTAATTTGGGTTCCTAACTTACTTGACCTAAATATAAGTCACATTCTAACTACTCTTCTTAGATAATTGGAGACCATAAAATGTCTTATTTCAACTTTTTAGAAAATTTAGACAAATATACTTGCAGAATCTGTACTTACCTAGTTGCCCTGATTTTTTTCTCTTTTAAACAATTATGTTAGCACAATTTAAATGCTTCTGAGGGAGGCCTGATTAGGAATCCCATCTTTATTTTATAGAGTATGAAAATTCTAAAAAAATTTTAAAGATTAAAGATTAAAAAGCCATGAGTTTATGTGAAAATCCACCTTTTGTTAGTCACAAATGTCCCTTAAGCCAAATAATTTCTAAATCTTGCTCCAGAATTTGCTTCTGTTCAGCACTTAGACTGATCAATTTTCAGAAATTGTAGGAGAAGGAAATAAATTCTGCCTCCAAATGATGTTTATAATCTCATATCTAAATTAAAACATGTCGATTCCACAGCAATAGTCACTATGGAAATAGAAACATATAGGCCTCGATTCTAAATCAAGAGAGTGTTTAGCCGGGTGGTATATATTTTCCATCATGTTTTTAAAAAATCTGTTACAGTGTATCCATTTTCAAAGGCCTGGATTTGATAAGCTTTTAAGAAATAGTACATGTATGGGTCAGGTTAGAATTAAATGTACTTTGCACAGTTTCAAATATGGTTTACAATGTTCTGCCCTATTAATGAAAATCTTGTTGAGTTATTGGACTTATTTGATAAGATTTTAAAAAAACAAAGCAAAAGCATATTTGAAATAAATCCATGGAAACCTCCATAACAGGCAGATTTGCTTAAACATTAACTCCATTCAAATTCTTCTAAAATTCAAATGTTGTATTAAGAATACTGACAACTATAGAATGAATTTTAGAGTTCAAATAAAATTGCCACTCACATCTCAATTTACACCTAATTATCAAGCTTCATTTAGTTTTAGAAACTGTTTAAAAATATATTTGCTAGTTTAAAAAAAAATTGTCAGCTTTAAAAAAAAACCCAGAGGAAATAATAGAAATAATTTATTCTGGAGTTAGAGCATGCAAAAAAGATTTTAAAGTTATTTAGAAGTTTTCAAAGTTAAAAGAGGATTTTCCCTCATTCAGATTAATAAACAATATATCTTCATTCTTTTAAACTTTTTTTCCTAGCAATTAGTTAGCAAATATTCCTTCAACAAATAATGCATGCCTACTATGTGCCAGGCAATGTTCTAAAATCAAATGTCACTTCCCAAATTACATAAAACAAACATGTGCTGTGATTATTTTGCTTTAAATATCATAAGCCAAGCATATAATTCTTCTACATAAAACGAGAATAATCATATATTTTAAAATTACATAGTTCCTTTCTTTAAAGGAGCTCAGGATGTTTTTAGAGTCACAATACTTTTTCTTCATATTACCTCTCTGAAAATGGAAACCAAGTCCTTCCTACCTTATCTTTGACCAGACATGTGTTTCTAAATATTAGAAATGGAATGAGTTAGAATTATACAGTCCTTAGTGAAGACAGAGAGTGATACAGCAATTCTGTTAGTTCATTGCCCAGTAATTGCTCATCAATTACAGAATGAGGGTGGCCTGGTCTCTACCATAAAAAGATCTGTTGTCAAAATTCAGTTAATCTTCTCTTTTTTCTCTCTTTCTCCAAGCATTAGGTTAGATCAGCATCTCTCCGTCTGCTATAACTTAATCTCAGAAATTGCCTGCTTATATATACTGTGCAGTGCCATGTACTGAAATATATAGGTCAGTCCATCTTGTGTATGTGTTCAGAACTCTAGCCATTTGGACATCCTTTTGAGAGTACAACTTGTGTCATAATTAGCCAGAAGGCTAAGGTCTTTCTCAGTAGCAGCAGACATCTCACAGTCATGCCTCTAAATGTATTGGGGACAATCATGTGTGCAATTCAGATGTGTGAGGTTCCCCCCACCCCTTATTCTAATAGGTTAACATAGGTATCACTCTTCTTATCTACCTTTTTTGCTCTCTCTATTCAACTTCATTTGCTAGAGTACCCTTAAACTTTTCAGAGACTTGTACCATTAGGGTCTTTCCTCAACACCATACACTTGTACATTTGTGTTTTGTTTTTGAACTGAAATGATGAGCTGTTTTGTAGTCACGCAGGCCCACTCTTAGTTTAATCACACAAATTGCTTAACAAATAATGGATTTGAAGTTTTGCCTGAAATTATGAAGTGAATGTGTCATTTATAACTCTTAGCTGCAAGTAGCAGTCATGTGGCTTAAACAATAAGGAAACAGATCATTTTATATTACCAAAAAAAAAAAAAAAAAGAAAAGAAAAGAAATAGGGGCCTCAAGTCTGTTTCTGTGCAGTTCTCTTAGATTGGCCCTGTTCCGTGTGAGATTTTTCTTGAGGCTGGTAGAAAGATGCTACATGAGTCCTGGCCTCATGTGCAACTCTGACAATGTCCAGATGAAGAAAGTCTTCTGTCTTTTTGGAACAAGAGAACTGTTCCCAGAAACCTACCTGACTGACTTATCTCCTGTCTCATTGGCCGAAATTTTATCACATTTATTCTTAAATCAATCAATTGCAAGAATAGGGAGATTAGCATGACTGGTTTAGATCAATTGGAATATATCCCCTGGAACTACCAATTGGGGTTGGACAGCTTCCCTGAAGCACTCAATGGCTTGGGAAAAGGTGACATCTGAATAAAATCTGAGTTATGATTAAGAAGGGAGATGTGGGGGAGCAGTGATATGAATATTAGATAGCCAGCCAACAGTGTCTGCTGCACATGGTTTTGGGAAAGAGGGCAAGGGGAAGTATTTACAAAGTCAGAGTGGCATTTCAGAACTGATGGACATTTTCCCCCAGGTTAGCAAAAGGAAGGTAGAAAGTGATATATTTATCTTCTGGATCACAGGGTTTTTAAAAATCCACATCTCAGCACAATAAAAACAATGGGTATAGATAGATTTATTTAATGTTGGAAATTTTCTCAGTACAAAAATATAATTCATCTTTTATTTTATTTTTATTTTATTTTTATTTTTTTTGTCTTTTTTCCGTGTCCGGCAACGGATCACAACCCTCAGTGTTGCCCCCGTACCGGACCGGGGACCGGCAACGGGATCGCAAGCCTCGGTGTTGCTCCCGCGCCTCGCTCAGCCAGTGAGCGGGAACCGGTCTGTATATGGGATCCGAACCCTCGGACGGGAGCGCCGCCGCGCTTCCCAAGCGGCGCACTATCCAGTGCGCCACCGGGCCGGCCCTATAATTCATCTTTTAAAAAAACTTTTTAGCTTATACAGTTAACTTGCTTTGTAAATTAGTAACTATAACTAACAACAGAAATAAAGAATTTAATAAACTTTGTATCCAAAGTTCAAAATGTTATCATGGGGAGAATTAATTAGCTGAAGTCATCTGAATACACTTTGTAATTTGTTTTCCTTTAAATTTGATTTGACATTTAGATTAAACCCAGATTTTGAAAAAAAAATGTTTTTGATGCTACTTGGCATGTCTTTGTACTACATTATGTGTTGCTGCGGAATTTACAAGATCAACATTTAGATGTCACCAGAGAGACATACATCTTTGTACTGTGATAGACATTATCAGGCACTCCCAAAGTAGCAGCAGCTATTTACATTGAACTTAAATAGACAACTATGAAAATGTCAAGAAGCATTACATTTTTGGAAGTTGGAAACACTGAGAATTAGGCTTTCAGTTTTGAATTTGCATTCAAGTGACCAAAAAGTGTCTTTTGTGTTAAAATGACTGTCTGAGCAGAACAGAGATAGAGGTAGCAAGCATCTCAAACCAGGCATCACAGGCCTTTAGTGCATCATACAATCAACTTGGGGCTCATCGCCAGCATTCTTTTTTCCTTCTATTATTTAGTTAAAAAAAAAGAAAACAACAGAAAATATCAGAGGGCATTGTACATAATAAAGATAAGAATAGGTTCATTTAATTTGAACTTAATATTTTTATTTGAAAATTTCACGCATATAAAATAATTTTCAAGCACATACAAAAGTAGAGAAAATAATATAAGGAACATCCACATACCCATCACCCAGCTCTAACAATTATCAAGTTTTTACCACATTAGCTTCTTCACGTTAGTTTTTCCACATTAGCATCTCTCCTTTTTTTTTTTTGGCAAAATGTTTTAAAGCAAATCCCAGATGTTACTTCATTTCACCCCATATACTTCAGTATCTATCTTTAAAAAGTACACTTTCTTCAATAACCAAAAGGTAATTATTATCGTTAATAAAATTAACAATAATTATTTGTTTTTTTAAATTTATTTTTATTTATTTATTTTAAAATTTGTATTGATTATACATCTTCCTGGGGCACAGAGCTGAACATCAACACCTATGCCCATGATGAGGTGAGCAAATCAATGCTATCAGCATGTCCACCACCTCAAATTGCAATTATTCCCCATGTTCCCCACCCAACATCTCCTCAATGCCCCTTTCCCTTCCCACCCTGGCAATCCTAGGACTGTTCTCTCCCTCTGTCAGCATGTCCACCACCTCAAATTGCAATTATTCCCCATGTTCCCCACCCAACATCTCCTCAAAGCCCCTTTCCCTTCCCACCCTGGCAATCCTAGGACTGTTCTCTCCCTCTGTGAGTCCAACACACCACTGTGGTCTTTCCTTCCTTCCTTCCTTCTCTCTTAGCTCCCGTGAGTGAGGACATGCAGTATTTTTCCCTCTATGCCTCGCTCATTTCACTTAACATAATTTTCTCCAAGCTCAAACATGTTGCTGCGAATGGCAGAATTTCATTCTTTTTTATGGCTGAGTAGTATTCCATAGTGTATACACCACATTTTCCTTACCCAGTCATCTGTCAATGGACATTTAGGTTGGTTCCATATCTTGGCTATTGTAAACAGAGCTGAAACGAACATGGGAGTGCATGTATCCCTTTGACCTGATGATATCCATTCCTTTGGGTATATACCCAGAAGTGGGATTGTTGGATCATACAGTAGATCTCTCTGTACTTGTTTGAGAAACCTCCATACCATTTTCCATAATGGCTACACTAATTTACAGTCCTACCAACAGAGTAGAAGAGTTCTTCTCTCGCTACTTCCTCGCCAGCATTTGTTATTCTCAGTCTTTTTGATTATAGCCGGTCTAACTGCAGTGAGATGATATCTCAATGTGGTTTAAGTTGCATTTCCCTGATGATTAGTGATGTTCATTATTTTTTCAAGTACCTGTTGGCCATTTGTATGTATTCCTTCAAAAAAAGTCTATTCAGCTCCTTTGCCCATTTTTTAATTGCATTGTTTGCGTTTTTACTGTGTAGTTGTTTGAGTTCCTTGTATATTCTAGATATTAATATCATCAGATGTATAGTTTGCAAATATTTTCTCCTACTCTGTAGGTTGTTGTTTCACTCTGTTGATTGTTTCCTTTGCTCTGCAGAAGATTTTAAGTTTGATTTAATCCCATTTGTTTATTTTTTCTTTTGTTGCTTGTGCTTTGCCCAGTCCTAGTTCCTGAAGTGTTTCTGCTGTTTTCCTTTAGTAGTTTTATAGTTTGGGTCTTATATTTAAGTCTTTAACCCATTTTGAGTTGATTTTGGTAGATGGTGAGAGGTACAGGTTCAGTTTCATTTTTCTGCATATGGATGTCCAATTTTCCCAGCACCATTTATTGAAGAGGCAGTCTTTCCCCCAGTGTAAGTTCTGGTTGCCTTTGTCAAAGATCAGTTGGCTATAAGTCTGTGGGTTGATTTCTGGGCTCTCTATTCTGTTCTGCTCTTCTGAGTGTCTATTTTTATGCCAGTACCATTCTGTTTTGTTTACTATAGCTTTGTAGTATAATTCAAAGTCACGTAATGTTATGCCTCTGGCTTTATTTTTTTGCTCAAGACTGCTTTGGCTATTTGGGGTCTTTTGTTGTTTCATATGAGTGTTAGGATTGTTTCTTCTATTTCTGTGTAGAATGTCATTGGTATTTTGATGGGGATTGCATTGAACCTATAGATCACTTCGAGTAGTATGGACATTTTCATAATATTGATTCTTCCAATCCAAGAGCATGGAATGTCCTTCTATCTTTTTGTGTCTTCTTTAATCTCTTTAAGTCGTGATTTGTAGTTCTCATTGTAGAGATCTTTCATCTTCTTCGTTAAATTGATTCCTAGGTTTTTGTTTTGGGGTTTTTTTTTTTGGTAACCATTGTAAATGGGCTTACTTTCTTGATTTCTTTTTCTGATAGTTCATTGTTGGAGAGTAAAGACAGTACTGATTTTTGGATGTTGATCTTTTTATTCTGCCACATTACTGAAATTGTTCATCAGCTCTAAGAGTTTTCTGGTACAGTCTTTAGGTTGTTCTATATATAGGATCATGTCATCTGCAAACAGGGACAGTTTGATTTCATCTTTTTCCAACTGGATGCCCTTAATTTCTTTCTCTTGCCTGATTGCTCTTGCTAGCACTTTTAACACTGTGTCAAATAGGAGTGGTGAGAGTAAGCATCCTTGTCTTGTTCCTGAAAGCTTTTCTCTGTTCAGAATATTTGTGGTGGGTTTGTCATATACGGTTTTTATTGTGTTGAGATACTTTCCTTCTATACCTAATTTTCTAAGAGGCTTTATCCTAAAGAGATGTTGACTTTTGTCAAATGCTTTTTCTGCATCTATTAAGATGATCATATGGTTTTTGTCCTTGATTTTGTTGATGTTGTATATAACATGTATGAACTTGCATATGTTGAACCATCCTTGTCTCCCTGGGATGAATCTCACTTGATCATGATGTATAATTTCTTTTGATGCATTGCTGTATTCTGATTGCTCATATTTTGTTGAGGATCTTTGCATCTATATTCATCAAAGATATTGGACTGTTGTTTTCTTTTTTTATTGTATGTATGTCTGGTTTTGGTATCAAGGTGATGCTGGCTTAATAGAATGAGTTTGGGAGAGTGGTCTCTGTTTCAATTTTTTTGAATAGTTTGAAGAGAATTGGTATCAATTCTCTTTTAAGGTCTGGTAGAATTCAGCAGTAAAGCCAACTGGTCCTGGTCTTTTTTTTTGTTGGGAGACTGCTGATTACTGCTTCAATCTCATTACTTGTTATTCGTCTGTTCAGGTTTCCTATGTCTTCTTGGTTGAGTCTTGGTAGTTTGTATGTGTCCAGAAATTTATCCATTTCCTCCAGATTTTCAAATTTGTTAGCATACAGTTGTTTGTAATAGTCTGTGATGATTATTTGTATTTCGGTGGAATCAGTTGTAATGTCTCCTTTTTCATTTCTGATTTTTGTTATTTGGGTCTTCTCTCTCTTTTTTTTTTTTTTTTTTTTTTTTTTTTTGGTAACCTAGATAATGGTTTGTTTATCTGCTCAAAAAACCAACTTTTGTTTCATTGATCTTTTGTATTGTTTTTTGGGGTCTCTATTTCATTTTGTTCTGCTCTGATCTTAATTATTTCTTTCCATCTGCTAACTTTGGGATTGGATTGTTCTTGTTTTTCTAGTTCTTTTAGGAGTAACATTAGGTTGTTTATTTGAAATTTTTCTATTTTTTTGATGTAAACATTAATTGCAAGAAACTCCCCTCTTAGTACTGCTTTTGCAGTATCCCCAGGTTTTGATATGATGTTATTTTCATTGGTTATGAGAAAGTTTTGATCTCCTGTATAATTTCTTCTTGGACCCATAGGTCATTCAGAAGCTTGTTGTTTAATTTCTATGTATTTATATAGTGTTCTGAGTTTTGCTTGTTATTAATTTCCAGTTTTAATCTACAATTATGGTCTGAAAAGATGCTTGGGATGATTTTGATTTTTAAAAATTTGTCAGGATTTTATTTGTGACCTAACATGTGGTCTATCCTGGAGAATGTTCCATGTGCTGATGAGTAGAAATTATGTTCTGTAGTTGTTAGATGAAATGTTCTGTAGATATCTGCCAGGTCCAATTAGTCTAAAGTGTAGTTTAAATCCCATGTTTCTCTGTTGATTTGTTGCCTAGATGATCTGTCCAGAGAAGAGTGGTCAGGTGCCCCACTATTATTGTATTGGGGTCTATCTCTTTATTTAGATCTAATAGTGTTTGTTTTGTGTATCTGGATGCTCCACTGTTGGGTGCATATATATTTATGATACATCTTCTTGCTGGATAGATCCCTTTATCATTATACACCGGGCTTCTATATCTCCTTTTATGGTTTTGGGTTTAAAGTATATTTTATTCAATCTAAGAATAGCTTCTCTTCCTTGTTTTTGGTTTTCATTTGCATGGTTTATATATTTCCATCCCTTTAATCAGCAGATCAGAACAAGCAGAAGAAAGAATCTCTGATCTGGAAGACAGTCTTTATGAAATAACTCAGGCAGACAAAAAATAGGAAGAGAGAATTTTAAAAAATGAAGAAACTCTAAGAGAGGTAGCAGACAACCTTAAGTGCACAAACATCTGAATCATGGGTGTCCCAGAAGGGGAGGAGAAAGGTAAAGGCATTGAAAATCTATTCAATGAAATAATAACAGAAAATTTCCCAGATATAGGGAGAGACACAGACCTTGAGATCCGGGAAGCTCAAAAATCACCAAATAGATGAGGATCTTTACATGTAATGTGGTTTTTTAAGACAGCATAAAGTTGGGTCTAGCTTTTTAATCTAGTTTGTCAGTCTGTGTCTTTTGAGTGCGGAGTTTAATCCATTTACATTTAGTGTTGTTATTGGGAGGAATTGTCTTATTCCTGCCATTTTATTGCTTTTTGTTTAGACAATTTAATTATTATTTGTTCCTTTCTTCCTCTTCTATTATTCATCTTCGATGTTTGTTGGTTTTTTGAGGTGATAAGATTTAGTTTATTTTTCTTTCTCATTTGCATTTGTGTTTCACTCATGGGTTTTGTTCTTTCCTGTGTGTTCATGGTAGTGATTTTTTTTTTTTTTTTATTCCAGATGCAGAATTCCTTGAGAAGTTCTTGTAGGGTTGGTTGTGTGTTGATGAACTCCTGCAGTTTTTGTTTGTCTAGGAAATACACTATTTCTTCCTCATTTCTGAAGAATAGCCTTGCTGGGTTTAGTATTCTTGGCTGGCAGGGTTTTTTGTTGTTGTTGTTGTTTGTTGTTGTTGTTTTGGTTAGTATTTTGAATATTATCCTTTTCATTCTCACCTGTAGAGTTTCGGCTGAGAAGTCTGCTGTTAGTCTGAAAGGGGCTCCCTTGTACATGACTTCATGCTTTTCTCTTGATGTTTTTAGGATTCTCTCTTTGTCTTTGAGCTTTGCCCATTTGAGTATAATGTGTCTTGGAGATGATCTTTTTGGATGGAATCTTTTGGGGATCTTTGAGTTTCCTGGATCTGAAGGTCTGTGTCTCTCCCTATATCTGGGACATTTTCTGTTATTATTTCATTGAATAGAGTTTTCAATGCCTTTATCTTTTTCCTACCCTTCTGGGACACTGATGATTTGGATATTTGTGTGCTTAAGGTTGTCTGCTAGCTCTCTTAGACTTCCTTCATTTAAAAAAATTCTTTCCACCTTCCCCCCTTTTTCTGTCTGCCTACGTTATTTTGTAAAGACCATCTTTAAGTCAGAGATTCTTTCTTCTGCTTGTTCTAATCTGCTGCTTAAGCTCTCAGTTGTGTTTCTTATATCATTGAATGAATCCTTCAGTTCCAAAAGTTCTCTACATTCCTTTTTAAGGTATTAATCTCTTTGTAAATTTCTTCCTCCATATCCTGGATTTTTTTTTTCTCATTTCATTGTGTTGTTTGAGTCTTCCCTTATCTCACTGAGTTTCCTTAAAATTGTTACTCAGAATTCCTTTTCAGTTATTTCAAGGGTTTCCTGTTCTGTAGGGTCTGGTACTTGAGAATTACTATATTCCTTTGGTGGTGTCACATTTTCTTTTGTTTGTTTGTTTTGAGGTTTTTTGTTTTGTTTTTTGTATTTCTATTATCCCTACATTGACTTCTGGTCATCTGGTAGCTCAGTTGCTGCTTCTATTACTCTGGAGTGGACTTTGAGGAGGAAGACTTCCTCTTCTTTTTCCAGGCTCCTCTGGTGACCCTCCTTGTTTCAATGGAGTTGAATATGCAGTGGGTCACCTGCATGGTGGTCATGGATGCTATAGTGGTGACTAGCCTTCCTTGTAGTGATGGAAGCTGTGGTGACGGCTATTGTGGACCACCTCCTTGGAAGCACTGCAGGGCCTTCTGGTCATGGTGGGCAGCATCGGATCCTACTTTCTCTGTGGACAGTGGGCAGGCTGCCTGGGGGGTTTTACTGCCTGTGCATCCCCTATCACAGGAGGCAGGCAGTGCTGGGTCCTGTCTTCTGTGTGGGTCGTGGGCGGGCTGCCCGGGAGCTTTCTCCCTACCTGTGCGTCCCTGCTTGCAGTAACAATAATTATTTGATATCATGTAATATGTGATCTCTATTCCAATTCCCCCAACTGACTCTTTTTTAAATAAATCTTTTTACATTTTATGTATTTGTAACACAAAACTTGTTTTATATATCAGCATTGCAGCTTTCCAGCCACAGGACCTTTGTCTATGCTGTTACATCTGGCAAGAAGAATTAACTTCCTCACCCTCTGCCACTTCTCTAAGTTTTTCCTTTTCTTCCTTTGATCTTAATCTCCCCTTCCCCAGAAAAGCCTTCTCTGACCTCCTTAAATCATATTCCCCCATTATGCGCTTAAACGACCATGGGCTATTCCTTTGTAGAGCTTATTAGTGTTGCAATGTTACATTTTTCTGCTGTGATACTTCATAGTATCTGTTTCCCTGCCTAGACTGTAAGCTCCACGAGAGTGGGGACTGTCCTTGCTCATCATTTTAGCCTCAGCACCTAACACAGTTGAATTTAGTAAATATTTGATGAGCAAATGAGGTGTTGACTGATGGACTGAATGCTGTCTCCTGTAAAGCAGTTAAATATGCAGGGTAAGATATCTTTATAATTAAGCATCATTGTCTTTCAATTTAATGTTTTATCCTGAGATTCCAAAAGAAGTAGGTGAGGGGTAATTTATTAGTTACTATAGTCAGTCTGTTGCTTTTTTATAATGTTTAAAGTAATATGGTTTTAGTGGGGCAACTTTTATAAATTGTGAGAGGTGCTTATTGATAATGACTGTTTTGCAAGGCTACAGGAGAATTCAGTGGTTTAAGATACACTAAAATGTGTAAAGTAAATCCAAGCCATTGAGAAAGTTTTCATAGTTCTTAAAGCTATGACATATTAGAGACTTGATGAAAGGTGAGGAATTATTGAATGAAATCATGGGATTTAGCCTCACACACAAAGCCATCCACAATCTGGCCCAGGCAGCCTCTCCATTCTCAATTTCTGCCACTCCTTGCCTCAATCTTTATGTTCCAACAATATAGACATATTTGTTATTCAAACAGTGGAACTACATCATGCCATCTTGTTGTTAGCTCTGTTCTGAACACCATCCCTATCCTGATTTTTTCAGCTAATTTCCTTATACTTTAAGAAAAAAATATACATACATATATATACATATTCATGTATTATCTGTTGAGGTCCCCTTTGACAATTCACCTGCCCTCCAACATACAAATATATATTATCTCCTTGTAAGACGCAGAAATGCTATGCATACTCATTTTTAATAGAAATGACATTGCATCATTCTGAAAATTGTCTTTTTCACTTAAAAGTATGTCATTGAGAGGTGTCCATATTATCAAGTGTAGTTGTACTACATGCCTTTTAACTATTATATAGTATTCCATTGTATAAGTAGACAATGGGGTTTTTATCCATTTCTCTACTGAGGATATCCAAATTGTTCCTTTTTTTTTTTTTTTTTTTAATATTCCCAACCAAGCTTGGAAAGCATTCTTGTACATGCCTCATTGTCCAGCTGTGTAAATGTTTCTCTAGGATATAAGTGAAAATGTTGGGTTATAGGGCGTGTGCATTTTGGGGTTTTGTAGATACTACAAAATTGCCCTCCAAAGTGGCCGCATCCGGGCTGGCCAGTTGGCTCAGTTGGTTAGAGCACAGCCTTGTAACACCAGAGGCAAGAGTTTGGATCTCCTTACTGGCCAGCTTCCAAAAAAAAGAAGAAGAAAGAAAAAGAAAAGAAAACAAAGTGGCTGCACCTATTTACACTCCGACCAGCAGCGTATGTGAGGACATTTTCCCTAAATCTTTAGCAACACTTAATAATACCAAACTTTGTTAATTTTTCCAGTGTTGATGGAGTTTGGATATGCTGTCCCCTCCAAAACTCATGTGGAAATTTGATCTCCAATGTGGCAGTGTTGGAAACTGATTGAGTCATGGGGGTCGATCTCTTATGAATGGATTAATGCTCTCCCTGGGGGAAGAGGGGTAGTGAGTGAGTTCTCGCTCTATTACTTCCCATGAGAGCTTGTTGTTTGTAAGACCCTGGCACCTCCTCTCTTTCTCTCTCTCTCTCTGTGATCTGCTTGTACCCACTGGCTCCCTGCCACTTCTCTGCCATGAGTAGAAACAGCCTGAGGCCCGTGCCAGATGCAGCTGTCCCAGAATCATAAGCCAAATAAACCTCTTTCCTTTATAAATTACCCAGTCTCAGGTATTTCTGTTATGGCAACACAAATGGACTAAAACAAGTGTGATGGATGAGAAATGATATCTTGGGCTAATTCATATGTCCCTGACTATTGTTGAGATTTAGCACCTTTTCTTACCTTTGTTCACTGTTGTCATTTCCTTTTCTGTGGATCCCTTGCTTCTGGCCACCCTCTCTGATTGCTTTGTTTGGGCACTGGATCACTGCTGTGGTTCCTCTGCTGTCACTGTTTCTGGCTCTTTGAAGTTTCTCTTCTTGTTTTCGAACAGGGTTATATAGGTATTCATTTCGTTTTATTCAAAACGTATTCATCGAGTGCCTTCTAGGTGCCAGACACTGTATAGGGGTTGATGATATGGTGGTAACAAGACAGAGTCCCTGCCATCTGGGAGCTTACATTTCAGTAGAAGAAACAGACAAATAGTATGTAATAAAATGTCATGTACTATGAAGATAAAGCAGGTAAGATGGTACAGAATTATGGGGCATAAAGAAGGGGTGTCTCATTTTAGACAGGGTAGTCAGAGAAGGACTCTACTAAGAGGTGAGATTTGAGCAGAGACCTGAATGAAGTGAGGGAGAGAAGAGCCTTCCACGCAGATGCAAAAGCACTGAGGTAGGAATGAGGAATGGGAAGAAATTTGGTGTGTCCAGAGCTCAGAGGCCAAGGGGGCAGAGTGGTAAGAAATAGCATTGTAAGGGTAGCCAGAATCCAGATCATATAGGATTTTCTAGGCCATGATCAAGAGTCTGTATTTAATTTCCAGGGTAATGGGAAGGCTTGGAGTTTTGGGGACAGGACAGTGTCATTTAGATGATTGTAGTTACTCTGTGCTGAAAAGGGACACGCACAAAAGCATTGATGACAGTCAAGTTGGTATTACAGTATTCCAGGCAAGGGTGTCCAGGGTCATGGTTATTGAGGTGGTGGAATAGTCAGATTTGTGATATATCTTGAAGGTGGAGCCAATATAACTTGCTTATGGACTATATGTATGGTGGGAGGGGGAAAAAGAACAGTGAAGGTGGTTCTAAGATTTTGACCCAAGCCATTGGATGGGTAGTGATGGCCTTTACAAAGATGGAAAATACTGTGGGAAGAGTAGGTTTGAGGGGTGAAATCTAGAGCTCTGCTTTGGACATGTTAAATTTGAGATGCTTATCAGATATTCAAACATCAAGTAGACATTCAGTACAAGGGAAAAATTAGGGTTGAGGATATATATTTGGGATTTGTCCTCCTAAGGGACTGTAGTTAAAATCATGGACTGGATGATATCACTGATGGAAAAGCTAGAAGGGTAATAGGGTCAAAGACTAAGCCATGAGGAACTCCAGTGTTTAGGAGTCAAGGAATAGGAAGAGGAGCCAGTAGACTGAAGAGCTGTTAGAAACCAAGAGCAGACACATTTCAAATGCGGGAGTGATTAATTGTGTCAAATGCTGCCAAGGGATTTAAAAATGTGAGAACGTAGGACTTGGTAAGATAGAAGGCATTGGTGATCTTAGCTAGAGCAGACTCAGAGAAGAGAGCTGTGGAGAAAATCAGAGGTGAGGAAGTGGAGGTGTCCCTCATTTATAAGGGTTGGGTGCGGAGGGAGAGATGTCAGTATTGCTTAACGGCTGTCTTGGAACGGGAAGTCTCTTGGCCAATTTTCTACTCTTCTGTTCAAATGCAGCACTGCGTTCTCCTCTTTTGTCTCCCAGCTTCCTTACCTCCTCACCACACTCACACCCATTCTCCAGGCTGTGTTAGACCCCTGACTTTGGTCTTTGTTTAACACTCTATCCGTATATACTGCTGACTCCTCCACCAACAAAAAGCTCTGAAGCAGGCACAGTATTTATCTCCACCCGTAATTCCTAGTCCATTCTGGGTAAGTAATAAATATTTGTTGAATTGAACTTCACTTCTATTTACAAAGGGAGGATGTGGCAAAAGGAGGCTTTATTCTAGCTACAGGAGTTTTTGCATTTAACAAACATGAAGGGGACTAAATAAAGAAACTAAGAGCTGTTGATGAGCAGGGAATCACCTCACTGATAAAAAAAAACAGCACCATTTCTCATGACATTGGTATTGCCAATAGCAGCAGGCCAGAGCACTTTGAGGACCTGGTGTATGTGTTAAAAAAAAAAAAAGTTAATTTTGACTGAAGGTTAATACAAAGGTCTTTGCTCCGAGCCTTCCTAGTTAGTGACAATGATGTTAATTCCATTTTGGACTCTCAGCCTGTTACATTTAGGAAGTTAAAATACATGCTTTGTGAAAGCAGCATTTCCTTTCAACTTAATTTTAACTGGTAATTGCTTCCCTATGGCTCCTCTGGAGAACTTGTTGGTGTGGTAGTGCAAACAGGGAAGAAGAAAAAACTAAGAATGCTGAGTCCCCAGGTGTAAGAGGGAGCCCCTGGTGTGACTTCGACAGTCTCTTAATGTCACACTGCTTCATTTCACCATCTATAATTTCATGATTAATAGTATTCATCTGTAATGTACTTTTTCTGTAAAAGATGCTTTGTTTTCACCAAGTATTAGCATTACTTCCAATGATTATTGAGGTTCTCTGAGGAAAAACAAACCTTTGTTTCATCTTAAATAAACGTTTTCATCAAATGTACTTTAAGAGTTTGGTCAAAATGCAAGTCCTGGTTTTAATATCCACCCACAAATATTTATTGAGCATCTAATGTCTTCAGGGCATTGTGCTTGGACTTGAGACTCTAAAAATGAACACATATCTAAATACAACACTGAGAAAAAAATACTCTGCTAATAGAAACATTTACTTACTTTTATTGTACTTTTGCACTCTGTTGGAACTGAAGTATGAAAATCTCAATTATGTATTTAACCTTAAGTTTTCTCCCAAATTCAGCAATTATAGCCTTTATAGTTAAATGTTAGGGTGAATTTTTAAATACTTATAGTTACTGACACAGAGAATTGCAAGGGCTCTTACGAATTGTCTAGTTTAATGCTGTTCAGTAAAATATAATGAGTCACATACATAATTTTGAATTTTCTAGTAGCTACCTTATAAAAAGTAAAAAAAGTGAAGTTAATTTTAATAACATAGCTTGTTTAACTTAATACATTGGAAATATTTCAACACGTAATCAATACAAAAATTATTATAAGCTACATTATTTTGTTTGTTTTGTTTTTGAAATCCAGTGTGTATTTTACAGTTATAGCACATCTCTACTTGGATGCTAAATTTTCATTGGAAGTAGTTGATATCAATTTAGATTTTAAAAAGTTTACAACTGAAAAAAATAGATGAACATACTTAGCTTATTTCAAATATACTTAACATTTTTTCAATAATTAAAATTAAATAAAATTTAAGTTTCTCAGTGGCATTAGCTTCAAGTGCTCATTAGCAACATGTGGGTAGTGGCTGCCATATTGGACAGCACAGATACAGACTATTTCCACCATTGCAGAAAGTTTTGTTGCACAACGCAAGTCTAATTCAACTCATTGAGGAAACTGAGCAGCAGTTAGTGGCAGACCTGGGACTAGAACCTTGTTTGTAAGGAGTTTCATAGACAAAAACCAACCAGCCAAACAAAAACCTGGTGGCCAGCCATCAAAAACAAAACAAACAAACAAAAAACTGGAACACCAAGCTTTCAAAGAAGGCAGGTGTTCAAATGAATTTGAAAACCTGCAGTATAATGCATTGTTTAAACATTTATAGAGAAGTTTTCTAGAAGGAATTAACCTTGCTTATACATGCTTGGTTATCACAAATGAGATTTAAATCAAATAGCTTACACCATGGAAATGTTCAGGGTATATATAGTGAGGGGCTTTTTTTTTAAAGTCGTGGTAAAATATACGTAATATAAAATTTTCCATTTTAACCATTTCTAAGCATACAGTTTAGTGGCATTAAGCATCTTGACATTGCTGTGTTAACAATTACCACCATCTATCTTCAGAAAATTTTTATGGTCCCAAAATGAAACTGTTTGCCCATTAAAGGCTAACACCTTATCCCCCCCCCCCCCCGAGCCTCTGGCAACCACCATCTTCCTCTTTGCTGTTTGACAATTTTAGATTTTTGACGTAAGTAGAACCATGTAGTATTTGTCCTTCTATCTGCTGTAC
>NW_007727223.1:372452-373513 GCF_000696425.1 Galeopterus variegatus
ACCGGACCGGCTACGGGATCGCAACCCTCGGGGTTGCTCCCGCACCTCACTCAGCCAGTGAGCGGCCGGTCTGTATGTTGGATCCGAACCCTCGGCAGGAGCGCCGCCGCGCTTCCCAAGCGGCGCACTGCTACCGGGCCGGCCCCTGGCAACCACCATTTTATATTCTGTGTCTATGAACTGATTTTTCTAGGTACCGCATATAAGTGGAATCACAATATTTGTCCTTCTGTGTCTGGCTTATTTCACTTAGCGTTATGTCTTCAAGGTTCATTCATGTTGTAGCATGCATCAGAATTTCCTTTCTAAGTTTTTAAGGCTGAATACTATTTCATCATATCTATGTACCATTTTATCCATTCATCCTTCAGTCGACATTTGGGTTGTTTTTACCTGTTAGAAAGGGAGATCATGATGCCACGTATCAAATCTACAAATCAATCCTCTCCTTAATTGCTAAAATTTGACACATCCCGTGTTTGTCCCAGAAAACATTGAACACTCTTTTATTAGCAATGAGGAATTAAATTTCCTATGTAGACAAATTAACTTCTAAATTATAAGAGAAACAAACAAAAACACACAGGGGTGGCAGGGCAGGGGGACTACTCTCTGAAGAGTAGATTTTGGTCAGCAACTTAAAAAAAAAAAAAGACACCCCAGTATCCTCATTAAAGTGGAAGAAGTAAAAAATAAGTGACTATTTAAATGAAGAGTTTTTAAAACCATGTAGCTATTATATTTGGACAATTCTTGAAAAGGACTCCTTAGGAAAATTTAAAACTTTGTTTAAAATAAAAGACTTTCTTGTTTAAAAAACAAAATGAAAGGATATAAATTGGCTCAGAGTAAAAAGCCAACTTAATAGATTAAGGAAGGAAGGGAAAGAATATATTTTGTAGATAAGCCAAATTTGTGGCCTTATATGTTAAATTTTACATACTAAAACCTATCTCATAGTGGGTTTAAAGCTTAATATCTTTGAAATTGGTGATTGCAAACCCGGGTCTCTCTCTCTGTCTCACACACACACACACACACACACACACACACACACACAT
>NW_007727223.1:373523-431847 GCF_000696425.1 Galeopterus variegatus
ACTTAGCGTTATGTCTTCAAGGTTCATTCATGTTGTAGCATGCATCAGAATTTCCTTTCTAAGTTTTTAAGGCTGAATACTATTTCATCATATCTATGTACCATTTTATCCATTCATCCTTCAGTCGACATTTGGGTTGTTTTTACCTTTTGACTATTGTGAATAATGCTGCTATAAACATTGGTGTACAAACATCTATTGAAGTAGTGAGGATTTTGTTTTTGCATTCATCATAAAACTATTCATTAAGTTTACAGAATTTCCAAATTAATAAGCAGTGGAAATGTTGCTTCACCAGAAAACTCCAACTCAAGATCTTTGAATAGGAAAAAAGACTCTCTGTTCTAGTTATATTACCTGAGAAATTATGAAGTCTGCTTTGTTTTCTTGCATTGAGAAGGCATTTTTGATGTTCATACTATGTTATCCCTTTTAACCATATAATAACCATCTATTACTTTTTTGTTATTTATTTCTATTTTCAACCCCTCCACCTGCTTCCTCTGCCAGAATGTAAATTCCTTGAGGACATGGATTGTTTTGTTTTGTTCGCTGCTGTATTCTTGGTGCTTAGAACTGTGCCTGCCACACCATAAGCAGTCAATAAGACCTGTTGAATGAAAGAATGAATGACGGTGCTCAAATGCTATCCACCTTTGTATTTATTGAGTATCATTTTAAAGGGCTCCAGATTTGTCTTCTTTTGAACATCTCAGTATTTGTTTTCCTGCTGTACAGCATTCTAACACAAGGAAAATGTATAAGTATTGTAGACCTTATAAATGTCTGGAAACAAGATGTGAAAAATAATTAAGAGATATTAGGAGGTGAAAGAAGATAAGAGACTGTATTGTTCCCAAAGCAGTATTATATAAAATAAAAAAAGTTTTACATTGATAGACTCATGGAGGAGTAATAAAAAATCCTTTGACCTTAACAGTGGAGGTTAAATGACCAATTATCATAAGAAAGAAACAAAGTCATCACTTTCTAAAATAAGAACATTTCATTGTTTCCTCTCAATGCAACTATTTAGTGCTTTTTACTGTAGCCCATCTAGATACTACATTATCAGAATCTCAGTCTCTGTCTTTATCTGAGACACGAATTTGAGTTTTTAAAATAGCAAGAACTTTAAAACATTAATTAGGCGATCTGGTCCTTTTTCGCAGACTCTGCAAGGTAAGATGATGTCCAGAGATATTTTTAGCCTCTGGCTTTGTTGGAGTCATTTTCTTTTTCTTGGATTTTAGTAAAGGTATAATCTCAGTTCCAGTTAGAAAGGGAGATCATGATGCCACGTATCAAATCTACAAATCAATCCTCTCCTTAATTGCTAAAATTTGACACATCCCATGTTTGTCCCAGAAAACATTGAACACTCTTTTATTAGCAATGAGGAATTAAATTTCCTATGTAGACAAATTAACTTCTAAATTATAAGAGAAACAAACAAAAACACACAGGGGTGGCAGGGCAGGGGGACTACTCTCTGAAGAGTAGATTTTGGTCAGCAACTTAAAAAAAAAAAAAGACACCCCAGTATCCTCATTAAAGTGGAAGAAGTAAAAAATAAGTGACTATTTAAATGAAGAGTTTTTAAAACCATGTAGCTATTATATTTGGACAATTCTTGAAAAGGACTCCTTAGGAAAATTTAAAACTTTGTTTAAAATAAAAGACTTTCTTGTTTAAAAAACAAAATGAAAGGATATAAATTGGCTCAGAGTAAAAAGCCAACTTAATAGATTAAGGAAGGAAGGGAAAGAATATATTTTGTAGATAAGCCAAATTTGTGGCCTTATATGTTAAATTTTACATACTAAAACCTATCTCATAGTGGGTTTAAAGCTTAATATCTTTGAAATTGGTGATTGCAAACCCGGGTCTCTCTCTCTGTCTCACACACACACACACACACACACACACACACACACACATACCTGCGTGTCTCCCGTTATCTCAAAAGTGACAAAATAATCCCCAAGTTTATTTTGATTCAAAATAAATATGTCCACATATCCACTTTAATTATTTTTTTGATGGAAAAAGAGGAATGATGCAGAGAAGCCAAAATTGTAAAGAAAGTTCGATTACTGTCCTCATCTAATTCTTAAGGTGACAAGTTAAAACACCTTGTGCATAATGCAGAGGGAAACTTGTCCATTTGACTTCACTTTCATTCACATTGCTCTCTATGCATGAGAAAGACCAGATGTCAGGTTTCAAGAGTATTAGGCTTTTTCCTTACTACTTAAAATTTATTTTTTTAAGTTTGGAGAAAAACTGAAGTTCCTTGTGATCTTTACTTTAGCATTTTACAGTTTAATAATTTCATATGCCAGAAGTGTTTCAGCAGAAAATGAGCTTGGAGTATTTATACATTTGCAATAATTGGAGAAAGGCTTTGGAAAAAATTATTTTAATGACTTTTATTTTGAAAACTCCATTATTCTAAAAAAAAAAAAAAAAGCAAGTTTATAGTTTTCATGGAGAATAGTGGCTACAATGTAGCTTATCGTAAGGACACTGACTTAGAAGGGAAAAGGTATGAGTAGATGACATTTTTTTCCCTTGTCTGATTCCTACTAATTGAAGAAAAAATATACATTATATATGGTATTCCTCCCTTCCTTACAGAAAACAATGTTTGGAAATTCTTATATAAAGCTAATTTGCCAAGAGGAATATAAAGCCCCTTAATGGGATATCTAGGTCCCTATGGGAATTTTTTTTTTAAACAGACACCATGTGGTGCAATCTGTTACAGTCTGCAAGGCGGGGGTTGGGGGGGCGTAGCTCTGTAGGGGCCAGGAATAAAGTCATCTCTGGTAGTTTTTGAGGTATTAACTAAAATGGGAAAAATGTACAGCTGAAGCTTAGAAATACCTTCCCTTCTGCCCTAAATCATAACCCAGCATGTATTAAACGTATGCTTTTTTTTTTTTTTAAACTATTTAGGAAGTTAGTCAATTTAGGGGAGAAAATAACAGAACCTTTTCTGAGATAGTTAAATTGCCATTCATTTTGTATTTTAATCTAACCTACTGGTGATTTAATTTACAGATCTCAAAGGAAGTGTACGCTCAAATATTTGAGGACGTTAACGTATCAACCACTGTTTAATTTTGGAATGTGCCTACTTGCTTGACACAATATTTTACCATCTAACAAATGTTTAGCCTTTTTTTCACTTGACTAAAGAGAAATAAGTTTCACATTGCTTCATTCACCTTCTTATGTGCATATGCTGGGAAAGATTGGATGTTAGAAAAAAAAAAACTTCCTCATGTTCCTTTCTACTATATCTAAATCTGTTTACCAATTCAAAGCTGCTAAAAAATCCTGCATTCTCCTGCTAAATCAACTGGATGGCTAGAAACCAAACTGTAATATAACAGGGAAAAAGATTATCAATTTATTTTCATGACAGAACATTCTTGAGAAGGTATAAAATTGTTCTGGTTGCTATGCCAGTTTTCTTTTTTCTTCCTTTCTGTCTTCTTTTTTAAAAAGGCTTTCAGCTTTTAAGCTGATACTTTTTATAGTTATATAACAGTTCTAATATTTTGTGACATTTTGTATTGTGACACTATAGATGAAATTGTCATCGGACTGACACCCTGTGCTGTTTATTTCTTAATTACAACTGTTAACACTGTAGAGAAGTGTGCTAATCTGCCAGCACATATTATGAAAACAACGTTATTGTTACCCACACCAACACCCACTCAACAGGATATTTCCAAGATGGTAGTTTAAAGGAACTTATCAGCACAATGGACGTTTCAGTATAGTTTTGTGTGTGTGTTTTCAGCTTGTCCTGTTGTTTTCTTTTTAAAAACAGTTTGAAATTTAAAACATTGAATTGTAGCATAGCATAGACACCCTTTACTAGAGGCTGTCGCTATAAAAAATGATATGTTTTTTTCTAGTGCTCAAGCAGTGGTGGACTGAGGAATCTCAAAGCTGTTTAGGGTTGTGACCCAAAGCTTTCTGACTGGCAGTTTTTTCAGAAATAATGAAAATAGAAGGGAGAGGGAAGAGCAAGTTGAAACACAAAAAGATGAGAGAGGGTTTTTTTGCATTCACAGGACTGGCAATCCTTAAATAACCAAGTCAAAATCCAATAACCATTCCCAGCTCTAACAGGTCTCCTTTTTCTAAACCAAGACTGAGCCTTCCTGAAACTAGCTACTTATAGTTTAGTTCTTTCCATCCCCACAACTTTTAGAGGTTTGATTATCTGTGAGGCACAAAATCCCATGAATCTATTTTCTGATAAGTATTATTAGATTAAAGCAGCTAAGAGTCACTGTCTTTTCATTTGTTAAAAGAAGCTGTAATAGCAAACAACTACCTTGATTCTGTACCTTGTCCCCATAATAGAATAGTTGAAAAGTAAAGATTCTAGAAAACTTAAAATCAGAACCAACAGAATTGTTTAAATGAGAATGACTGTAAATGATTTTTCAAACAACACACGCAATACTGATTCAATTTATTTAAAACAATTCACTTTTTAATACTTTGTTTTTAACATGTCTATGGGTTTGATAGAAAGCAAACTCATAACCTTGAAGTATTAGTAGGTGATAACCTGAAACTTCCCAGTAGCTTCTCATATCTTCATTGTCACTTAGGAGATAATGAAACAATATGAACATATTCAATTCCTAAAGTTCCTGCAATTACCTACATACTATTAAGTTTACTATTCAGTATTATTAAACAGGTTTTTTGAAGTAGCATGTGAAGAAGTTATCGCTGTGCCTCATTTTGAATGGTATTTTCTGCCTCATTTTGATTTTCAGTACAAATAGGATATGGTTTTCTTCCTAGAAGAAACTGTTCCCATTTGGGAATATATTCTTCTACTGATGCCCAGTAATGAGTCTGGAAAAAAATAAAATCCCAAAGTAAAAAGCATATCAAGCAATTGAACTTGGCTCTTCATAATAATCTAAATGTTTATTCACTTAAGTGTGTGTGTGCGTGCACACACACACACACACACACACACACGTATACGTAGAATGCATTTCCTCTATAGAATATTTTATGTTAATTTTAGAAAAAATCTGGCTACTTACTAGTGTTAATTTACAAATTTCTCAGTAAAACCAGAGCCTGGCAGAATTACAGGTTTTAGAATTTTATTGTGATTTTACACGCCCTCTTGTGGCCAACCTTGTGATTATTGCCAGTGGTATCATATGGCTATATAGTCATTAATGTTTTTGTTTAATGTTCCAAGTCCTATACCAAATGATAACCCACAGTGAATTACAATGACATGATTAATAAACATGAACAAATGATTCAGAATTACTGTCAAAAGATCTGACCTGGGATGAAATCAGAAGCTGAAATATAACTAGTATAAATATGTTATAGTATAGAACTGAGATGAATCGGCCTCCTAATTGTGTGGGAAATATGTATTCACTATATCTTTTAAAAGAACACTTGATGTGACAAATTGTAATTTTCTCCCAATTTCTTTTTATGATGAGAAAATAATATCAATATAATTTAACCATTTTTAACACAAGTAGCTTAGAAGTTGAGATGCTGTATTATTGGTCTGGCTGTAGTGATCTTGTGTAACGTCACCACGCTGTACCTAGGAGCTTTCATGATTTGTTGGGTGACCGCCCTAATGCAGGCCAAAGAGAACTAAACCGCCAAAAGCCCTGTATCTTAGGAGGGCTTTCTTTTTTTAGATTATCACTGTCAATCTCATTTTGGGAAATTCAGCCAATGAATTAGATAGCATTAGGAACACATAATTATTCACTCTTAGCATTAAAAAGGTACAGCAGTTCTCGAAGCTGAAAATGGTGAGGGATCCTAACTATCTGTACATCTATGCATGTGGTCTGAGAAACAGCCTGACATAGTTAAAATAAAGGTCATCCTGCTGTGCAAGACTAGCTAAGAAAAATACCATCTGAGGCCTGTGGTTGGGAGTTTCTCCATCATTCACGGCTGGACTAACCCCTATTGTGTGGGCCCTGTTTGTGCTGCCAGAGTAAAGTATTGGAGAATTTAACAAAGAAAAAGACATGCCTAAGGCACAACTTTTTCCAGAATTGTTTTTATCCTTGATCTCTGCCTTTTCTTATTACCCTGAATGACACAGAAAATTGAGGGGCAAATCCTCCGCCATTAATTTTGAGTCTATTCATATCTCCAGTTAGGTGGAATGCAAAATTGTATTTGAAAAAGATCATTATAAAGTATAAAATTATAAAAAAAAATATATATATATAACAAAACTTCCATTCATCACAAACACATTCATATACCAAATATGGTTTATTTTTGCCAACCATCTTCCCAGTCTGTTCTTGAACTGAACAAAATAAAAGTCAAAAGCCACAGTTTATCGTATGATAACATGCATTTAGATAGTTTTGGTTAAATTTTTGGTAATAGGACTGAACTGCTACTTCTAACGTCAGCCAACAGGAAAAGCACTTTGATAAGGCATGCTGTCATCTTAAGATTTCATAAATATTGTCTGTTATCATTTAACTGGATAGTTGTTTCTAAGTGACAAGGTGAGAAGACATAAGATCTTTATAAAATTTCCATTTGATAAAAAATGTTTTTAATCAAGGTACTTCTCAATTACCTCTTATGTATAAAGCACAGTACTATGGACATATAAGGATCAATCAAACACATCTTGTTTATTTCCAGAATAAATAAATCTAGGAAATATACACATATAACCATTGTTTAACTTATAATGCATTAGTAAGAAGATAGGGTCTCTCCTTTTTAATTCGTTCCTTAAGATTCTCACCTCAAGAGAAACCACTTCAGACCGTGGAAGTGGGTGAATCCTAGTCTGCAGAGACTTTTCTGCTGCTTCTATATCCTGTAACATATATCAGCATTTTAAAATCAAAGTGTATTTATATAACACAAAGACACCTATACTAGCAACGTCTGTATCCCAAATCTCTCACCTCAGTCTTCTCTAGATACACAGTATGAACTGATGAAGAGACACTGAGGTGGGAGAACTGATCATTGCTCAATTAACATGTTTCAAATAAAGAGTTCTGTGTTTCCTATTTTAAAACAGAAAGGGGTGGTACTTCTAAGTTCTGCCTTTTCACTTTGAATAGCTAGTAAATGCCAGTAATTTGTGCAAAAAGAGCTTCCTCTAAAACTCTCAGAGCATTAATTTACCTCTAAAATTACCTAAAAACAGCCAGATGGGTAAAATAATCAAATATTCAGATACTAAAACAGTCAGAAACTCAGACCCATACCGTGTTAACCTTAAAAGTGAAGAGTTCTAGTATATCCAGATGATGCAAATGGTATACTAATGGCACACATTTCATTTGTTCAACATTCCATTTTAAAATTTTATATTTATGCAAATATTCCACATATTTAAAAGAAGTTCAATGAGGTACCTTGGTACTTTGTGACAAGAACCTTTTTACTATACTATCTAGACTTTTAGTATTGGATTTCTAAATTAATTTCAATGGTAAGTTTATTGCTAGGTAGTATATCACTCAGCTGATGGCATTCAAGTACTGTGCTTTAATTTGTAATTTAACTTGTAGATGTGTATATTATCTCCAATGGTTGCAAAAATGCCAGAGTACCTAAACTTAATTCATACCATGATAAAGATATTTACCTTAATACATGCATGAAGCCCATGCCCAGGTATGTAGAACTCTGCAAGTTGTTACTGAAACATTTGAGACCCGTTTAATATATGCTCCCCTAATCAGCACTGATGTTGTCTTGTGCCCACTTATGTTTATCAAGTTCACAGCAGCCTTGGTTGAAGGCCATGTAAATTTTGTATCTCCTTTGAGCTTAGCGAGTTGATTGATGAAGAGAAAGTTCTCTGATCCATGTGCAAGCATCAGAGCAATCCAAGTAGAGGGCTCTTGGACAGACGGAGAGAAATGGAAAAGGGCGTGGGAGTGGGGTGTGAAGAAGCCAGAGCTGAACAGGAGAAAAAAGATAGCAGATGGTAGCGGCAGGAGCAAGGAAGGGGTGTGAAATGTAAAAGGGAAAAACAGGAAATTCCCTAAAGGGACTCCCCAAAGTTGCACAACCATTAATGCACCTGCTGTCTAGAGGAAGGTGATTTGAAGGAAAAAAACATCAATTTAGGAATAAAAAGCTGGTCTATTAGCATGTCTATCCCATACCAGAAGTTTACAGCTAAGACACACACTTAAAAAGCTTTTGATGCTGATGCTACAACAGATACAGAAACCTAACTCTTCTGTGATTACACTTAGATTTTACAAGGCCCTGGGAAAATTACTTTTTACTTTTATAAATCACATGAATAATCCCAACCCAATTATGCCATTATCTTAAGAATAGTTATGAGGTCACAAAATATTTAGTTGTGGCAGATCTAGGTGCTGCTAGCACTGTGGCACTGTAGATATTATAAACATTTTCCTTGAAGACCAGAAAATAATGATGCTGAATATCTCTTATAGAAGAGCAGATTTGCAAACAAGAGAGCAGGTATGAGTAGGGGATATGTGGCTTGGTAAATACAGGCCTATGGTGACACTTAATTGTCATTTCTGTAGCATTGTGACAAAGGGTTATCACTCCTCTGAAAAACTTCCTTAGCTTAAGGAATATTTTACTTTCTTAGATGTTTTGCTTATCTCTTTGATTCCTACTCCTCTTTATAGCTGGCTCATTTTTCTCTCCGTGCTCCCAAGTGTGGGCTTTCTTAAGATTTGTGACATTTGTCTTCATATTTTTACTTTATCTCCCTTCAAGATTGTTTCTTATCTGGCTTCAACTAACTATTATTGTAGAGGGATGGCTAACCTTTCTTCCTAGCTCTTAATTCTCAACCTGATAAAACTAAGCTCTTCTTCTTCCTACTAAATGTATTGAATGATAGTGGGAATTCGATTCACCAGATACTATGCTGGATCCTCTACCTTCAATTCTTCTTATTCCCTGCCATTTAAAATTTCAGAGTTCTATAGATTGTTCCTTCAGGTTGTCTTGAAACTTTCCATTTCATTCCCAATGCGGCGGTCTTATTATTACACTTATTCATTCAACAAATACTTATGGAGTGCCTACTATGACATGCCTACAGTCTATCTCATTTTACTTCAGTCCATACCTAACATGGGATTGATTCGTTCTTCTAAAGAACTATTTTAAATATGCCCTTCCCTAGACTAAAAAAAACATCAATACTCATGACACAGAGGTAAAATGTGAATTCGTTAGCCTGACTAAAAAAAAAAAAAAACTGTGCAATTTGATACCAGCCTTCTATAGAAAGTTATGGTCTATACTTACATATAAGAACCTTCCCTTAGACAATATGCTGCCAAAAGTAAGGATTACGTTCCATGCAACTTTTATGCATCTGAGTATCTAACGGAGTGTAGGGACTGTACTAGGCACTTAAATAGTCATTAAATGAATAAATAACTAAGGTGTCAAAGTTTCCTGAGCATAAATCAAAAACTTTAAAAAAAAGTACCCAAGGTGGGGGGAGAGGGAAAAAAGGAGAGGAAGAGGGAAAAAAGGAGAGGAAGAGAAGCTACACTTACCTGATTATACCTGCTTACTTTGTTTTATAGATTTGCTACTAAACCATTTAAAATTTTATATAGTTACAGAACAAAAGAGCAATCCCTAAAAATTGGAAATGAAATGAAACAAATCTAACTATTATCTAGTTGGTGGCATAACCATGCAGAGAAGAACTACATCAAGTGGTATTAGAACACTGCATCAAGGGTATTGACGGAACATCCCTAATAGGGTTTACCCTAAGGACAAGAAAAATTTTAAAAATATCTTACTGAAAACCATTCTCAGTAATCATATTGGTGGTAGTGGTGATGTGTATCATAGGATAAAATAAGTAAGTAGCTATGTTGGTGCTGAAAATTCTTTGGGAACTGAGATTTTTGGTGTGAGAAAAAAGAACAGGCACATGATCAATGATTTTAAGAACCTTGCAATCCTGTACTTGAATTGGAAGTACTGATGGGAACTCTTGATTTATTTTATCTTAAAAAAATAACAACAAAACAGGTTGCAATAAACACTCCTAGTGCCCAGATCAAAGGCTCTAAATATATTTACTGCCAAAAGGAACCAGAGTTCCTTGGAACAATGGCCAGTATCAGGTCTGGGCAGCAAATGCACACAATGAACCTGGAAGAATTCATTATTTCAGAAAGAAAGGAAACTACCGAAGACTGTTAGGATAATGTCAAAGACATTCAGGAGATAACGTGATGAGGCTTCCACTTAGTAAAAACAGGACAATTTAAGTATAAATAAGAATAAAAATTGCAAGGGATTGGAACATTTCAAATCGCAGATAAACTAAAAAGAAAACAACTCATTGGTTACCTTTAGAGGATGCTAGAGAACTGGCCTATTAGTTTGAAAATTAAATATAGGGAAAGAATCAGGCACTCATCATAGCTTTTCCTATATGAGCCGTACTTCAGTATAACCAAACAATTGATGAGTGGAAGATTCTCTTCATATAAATAATCAGCAATTAAATGAGAGGGAATAAAAATTCAAATATCACTTTTTGCAGTATCTAATGAATATATCTAGGCAATGATCATCAATGACTGCCAACATCCCAAAAAGAGAGACAACCAGGCATTATGGAAATGTTCTTACCCAAAATATTGAACCTGAATCTGATGAGGCCTTTAGATCTGCACTGTTAGTTCAGTAGGCATTAGTTTCATGTAGCTACTGAGCACTTGAAATGTGACAAGTCCAAATTAAGATATGCAGTAAGTGTAAAATACACACTGAATTTTGAAGACATAGTAAGAAAAAATAATATGATATCTAATAATTTTTATAACAAACATTCGAAATAATACTGTGTATATGCCTCATTAATTAAAATGTTATTAAAATTAATTTCATCTGTTTCTTTTGACTTTGTTAAAAGTGGTTACTGGAAATTTATTTTTTGGTTAACTTTATTTTATCAAAACGTAATTGATTATACATATTTGTCGGGTATGGATTTGAATATCAATACCTGTGTACAATGTATGATGATCAAATCAGGATAATTAGCATGTTTATCATTACAAAATATAATCATTTCTTTGTGTTGAGGATATTTGATCTCCTCTTTTCTAGCCACTTGATAACATGCAGTAAATTAATTTTCATTATAGATGCCTAACTCACGGACATCAATAGTGCTTACTTTTCCTAACTAGCTGTTTTGTGTCCATTAACCAATTTCTTGCTATCCTTCCACCCTTCTCCCTCTTTCCCACCTCTATGGTTACTAGATATTTAAAATGACATAGATGGCTCACATTTTATTTCTGTTAGACCATTCAGCTCTAGATTTATCAATTTATAGGAATTATGGGGAACAGACAACGTGCTAAATGATACCTCAGAGATATACTTAGCAATATCCCAACTGGGAAACTCTACAGGACAAATGACCTAATTCCTTCAACAATTAAAAAGAAGAAAAAAGGGCACAGAGGACTTTTAGAGACTTATCAATGATGATGTTGGATTTTGTTTGGATCCTGATTCAAACAAACGTAAAAACCTGTCCATAAATTAATCAGGGAAATTTGAACCCTGATTGAATATTCGAGGAATTTCTGGTAATTTCTTAGGTGATAATGGTACTGTGATTTTGCTTAAAATAGTCCTTATCTTTTAGTGATATACACCGAAGCATATAGATATATACTAAAATAGTTACAGATGAAACAATATGATTTCTGGAGATTGCATTCCAAATAATCTGAAGGGTTGGGGGAGGGGATGAGGTGTATAGATAAAATTAAGATTGGCTGTGTTTTAATAATTATTGAATCTGGATGATATGCACATGGAAGTACATTCTTCTATTTCCTCTTTTTCTATATAGGATTGAAAATTTTTATAACAATTAAAAGAAACATATTTCTGATATAGATGATGGTGTAAATGTTACTCTATGGCCGGATTCAGAAGACTGTATTTGAATTTGACTCATTAGGAAAGGTTAAATTTGAGCACAAAAAGTCATGTGCTGAGATCTCTTTCTTCCCCCCTTCGTATACACTCCTCTCCCTCCCAAACCAGCAATATATATCTCACTGTAAATATGTACAGTGAAACCAGCTATGGCCAGGTTGGTTTTAATCTTTTAATCTGCTGGAGGGCCAATTTCTGGGACAGGAAAAATAAGATACTAAAGCATGAGATACAGAGCTATTGGTACAAGGAACACTAGCTTAACTTACTCTTCAATGAATTGGAGAAAGTGAGAAATGTGAGAAGGAAAGAGATATGGTCCTGCAAGTCACTGGCCATCCTGGGTGGCAGTTTGTTGAAGGTCCTGTTTAACTTCCAACTGCCCAGTGAAGGCTCCCAGCATACTCTGCAGTGGAAGCACTCAGTTTCTCTAAACTGCCATGGCAGTTTCCCATTTCTCACCCTTGAGTGTTTTGTTTGTCCTCCTTGTGAGATGGTGAATTGCCTTTCTGGGTAAGACTAAACTTTGTGGGAGATAAGGGGCAAGAGACGACAGTTTATATCATGGAATTATTTACGGAAACAAAATCCTCTTTCTCTTTCAAATCCATATCAATTATGTTTATGTTTTTAAAAGGCAGATAACTTCCATTTTACTAATACTAACAGGGAAAAATTACTCAGCCTGTGTTTTCAAAGTTCACTATCTTTTATGATATTTACTGACTGTGAGTTTTCTTCACTACTTATGTTCGTATCCATTCATTTGCTAATATGTTTGAATATTTGATAGAATTAGTCTCTTCCTTGTTGCTCCCTTTTAAAAATCGTTTTTTATATTTGATATTCTTGCTGGTTTATTTTTCCAAATGAATTTACAGAAATTTTATTGAGTTCAGTGCAAATTTTGTTGGGATTTCCTTAAATCTGAAAATAGCTTTATAACAAGTGACATTAGAAAAACAACTGCTAATGTGAATGTGACCTCTTACACAAAGGTACTGAGGATACTTTAAAAAGTTTGTGGAAAAATAGAATTGAAAGATAATACAATTTTTTCTATGAACTTTTTGAAATATTCTCATATTTCAGCTATACATAGTATACATAGGACTGCTATTGACTTTTTGTACCTTTTATCCATTAATTTTACTCAACTCATAATATACTAATTTTAAAACAAATTTAGCTTTTTAAAGTATATAACCATTTTATTTCAAAATGTTAGTGTTATATCTTCCTTGTCAAAAGTTAAAGCTCATTCCCTTTTAATGTTTACTATATTGGTCGGAAGATCTAAATGAGGTCAAATAATGGATGGTAACACAGGTCATTCTTATTTTGTTTCTATGGTTACAGAGAATGCTTCCAAGTTTTAATGGAACTATTTTTTTTTCCTTTTTGTCTTTTTTCGTGTCCGGCAACGGATCGCAACCCTCAGTGTCACGCCCATACCGGACCAGGACCGGCAACGGGATCGCAACCCTCGGTGTCACACCTGCACCTCGCTCAGCCAGTGAGTGGGAACTGGTCTGTATGTGGGATCCGAACCCTCGGCGGGAGCGCCACTGCGCTCCCAAGCGGCGCACTGTAGCAGTGCGCCACCGGGCCGGCCTTAATGGAACTATTTTTAAAGTTTATTCTGTACGTTTGAAGTATCTATCCTAGATGTAACTTAATCTGTTCTTGACAAGGGGCATTAGTAGTAGATACCCTTATGGTTTCCTCATCTCTAAATTAAGGAATTAGCCCAGATCAGTGGTTTTCACAGTTCCTTAGAACCACAGCTGGGAAGGGAAAGAAAGGCTAAAAGGGTGGAGGTTTGGGCCAAAGTAGGCCCACTTTTATCTATTTTACATCTTTGAAAGAAGGTTTTGATGCTAAAAAAAATTGAAAACCTTTGGATAAGAATGTAATATGTATGCTTTTTAAAGTCTCCCCCAACTCAAATTCTGTAAACAATTCCTATTTATTTTAGTTTATTTATTTTTATTTTTATTTTTTTCCTTTTTGTCTTTTTTCGTGACCAGCAACGGATCGCAACCCTCAGTGTCGCGCCCGTACTGGACCGGGACCGGCAACAGGATCGCGACCCTCGGTGTTGCTCCCACGCCTCGCTCACTGGCTGAGCAGCCGGTCTGTATGTGGGATCCGAACCCCCGGCGGGAGCACCGCCTATTTATTTTAGTTTAAGAATGACTTTTATGATAGAGCTATTAAAATTATTTCCAAAGTTTAAAAAATGAGGGAAAGCAGGATAAAAAATTGCATATAATGTACAATTATTCAAAGTATATATAAAAAACAGGGAAGAGACTGCATCTCTAGCAGTAAGTACTACGATGTAAGAGTTGCTCAATAAATGTTTATTAAAGGACTGAAAAGAAACATACAAAACTGTACTCATTTCTAGATGGATGCAATGATATGGAAGGTATGCTATTTCATCTTCTTCACAAATATTTTTACACTCAGAATATATCACTTTGATAATTAGAAAAAAAAAATACCATAGCAAACTGAAGTTCTCACAATTATAAAACCAGGTTCATTATGTTCCTTATATGAGGATACACCAAAAAGTTCATGGACGAATAGAATCAAAAGATAATAGAAATTTTTCTATGAACTTTTTGAAGTCCCCTCACACACAAGACAATAACTTTTTAGCTATCCTCCTTAACTCTAGTCTCTCCATTCTTGAAATCATTTTGCATCTAATTAGCAAATAAATCTTTCTTGAATACCCACATATATATTTCTTATATATGTCTATATTTTTCTTTTGCTTAAATGCTTTCAGTTTTATATTATCAACTTCTTTGGTTCCATAACATATATCTAACTTTGTTTCCTGTGAATTTCTAAGCTAGTTAACTCACAGTCTCATGACCATTATCAGGGTCATTCATTCTGATCTTGGCTCTTTTGTAAGAATCTAACACAATGCCTTGCTTTCTGCCTATTCAAACACAGCCCAAGCTTAGCTTCCTCTTTGAGACCTCTTAGGATACTCTAGCTCTCAAAGATCTTTTTACTCTTGTTCCTATAGTCCCAAATCTATTCCATGTAATTCAATGTTTGATCACAAAACGTCTCAGAGTTCTTGATATCAAGGAGCTTAAACCTTCCATCATCAACAAAGCCTGTTTGCTCCTTGATAACAAGAATTTGGATTTATACAGTTGACTCTTCATATCCATTAGTTCTGCATCTGTGGATTCAACCAACCATGGGATCGGAAATATTTGAAAAAAAATTGCATCCGTACTGAACATGTACAGACTTTTTTTTTTCTTGTCATTATTCCCTAAATAATACAGTATAACAAATATTTACATAGCCTTTGCATTGTGTTAGGTTTTATAAGTAATCTAAAGATGATTTAAAGTATACAGGAGGATGTGCAGAGGTTATATACAAATACTACACCATTTTATATCAGGGGCTTGAGCATCCATGGATGTTGGTATCAGTGGGAGGTACTGGAACTAATCCCCATGGATACCGGGGGACAACTATACTTATTTTGTTGTCTCTGCTTTCAGTCCAGAACTAGCTCAATAGTAAAGACTCTCAGGGAATTCATCAAATACTTGTTCATTGAAAGGAAAACACTTGAAAACCAAATATCACATCACTTGCTACAGGTAGGTAGCAATCAAGCCTTCCAGTTTAGTTAACTTTTCACAGCAAATTCCAGATTATCCTATATATTTCCATTTAAAAATAAATATTGTTAACACCATTGGGCAAGTAAGACATATGGCAATATAGAATGCTTTGGTAGCACTATGGCTGTGACTTAAATTACTGTGGATCAAACTGCCAGAAGCTGAGAAGATAACTGAATTTTCCTCTTCCTTTATCCTCTAGTGAGGACTGAAGATAACTATATCATGCCTATCAATGAAAATATTTAACAATAAAAAACTGAAAACACTGCTTTATAACTTAAATAATATAGTCTTACTACCAAATGTTTTAGTCATAGGATCTCTTGGAAGCTTGAGTGGAAGCAAACTTTAGGGTTTTAATTATGGATGAAGCCATACAATTCTGGAAGCAAAGTATAGCAAGCAGCCAAAAATGTTACACATATGATTTTACTCCAAATGGGCACATTGGCCAAATGGTGAGGCCCCATGCAATCACACAATTTGACCACCTCCTCCATAACCATCAAGAGGAATCTGGAAAATCTTTCATAGATATGAAATTCTCAGTAGACAAAATCAAATTGTTCTTGTTTTTAACGACGTTTAATAGTATTGAGTTGGATCTTAATACATTATAGGTATTTTATGGTCTTTCAGGATCTCTCTTCAAATAAAAAAAGATGGAAGGTAGAAAGGTACATCTTTTTTTTTTTTTTTTTTTTTTTTTTTTTTTTTTTAAAGAGAACCCAAAAAAAAAAAAAAAAATAACAAAAAAAGAAATTTTAAGGGCCCCTTTTTTTAAAAAAAAAAAAAAAAATAACAAAAAAAGAAATTTTAAGGGCCCCTTTTTTTAAAAAAAAAAAAAAAAATAACAAAAAAAGAAATTTTAAGGGCCCCTTTTTTTAAAAAAAAAAAAAAGGGAAGGGAAAAAGGTACATTTTTTTTTTTTTTTTTTTTTTTTTTTTACTTTTTACACAAAGGTGACCTTAAAATTCCTTCTGTAGTCATTAATTTTCTGATTGATTGAAAAGATTTAGCTGAAGCAAACTTTAATTTTCTTCACTTTTTTTTTTTTTTTTTTTTTTTTTTTACTTTTTATACAAAGGTGACCTTAAAATTCCTTCTGTAGTCATTAATTTTCTGATTGATTGAAAAGATTTAGCTGAAGCAAACTTTAATTTTCTTCACTTTAAAACTAACATGGATTTTTTAAAAGAGATACTGCTTCATTAATTCTACTTGTTACTCAGAACAAAGAAATTATATAAATCAAAATTATGAAATTCACCCAAAGTGTTTTTTGGAAAGGTGGGAAAAATTTTTATACTCAAGTTATGGAAACTTACCTTTAAAAGACTAAGATTCCTTTTAAAAGCAATCTCAGCTGCTTGCAGCTGAGATGCCTTTTCTGTGTTTTGATCTCCACATTTATTCTCCATTTGTTGAAGTAACATTAATCTTTGTGATACTCTAGAAAAAGTGAAGATTATATAAAGTTAAAAATTAAAAAATAAAACATTTTGTTGCCTGACCAATATAAAAAGTTTAGTTTTTAATTGCACCTCATTTCAAATCAAACATTCCTACATCAATTAATAAGACAGTGATAAACTTAGATAGTTCAATAAGTCTTAAGCCAATATGGGTATAATTATTTTTATTTTCATTAACATATTCTTTCTATATGCCATAAGTACATGCTTCTGTTTTTTTTAATCCCCTATGGTCTTTTAAAATTATTTTAGAGTGTTAAAGATCTGTTTTAATTTTTGGTGAAACTGTAATACATATCCTTTTGTACACATAGTTATATATACCTCCCCACACACATACATTGATATAACTTGCTATGTAAAACCTTCTGCTTAACACTTCAGTACCCCTGAATTTCATGTTACACATTTAGAATTGTGCTAAACTTCCATATGTTTGAAGAAGCAATAAAAATATTTTTTCCTCTTTTTCCAAGAGAAAGATGATGGTTCGATATATGAGCGAGAGGCTGTGTGTATGTATGTATACTACAAGGTAAAACAGTAATTGAAGATGTAAAGAGTGATAAGTAAATTATCAAACTACTTTGTTATATATATATACTTTAAAAGTTTCTTGCTGGTCAAATTCTCACACACTTTTGATCATCTTTAATTACTAATATGAAAATATGACAGATGATAAAAAAAAATACATAAGTGGTATCCATAACAGGTTAATTATTTCCCAAATATTTGTGGAGGTTCTCAGGAAACACTGTTTCATAGAGCTGTCTTGAAGGTAGAACTAAAAACCTAGGTCTTTATATGGTCATTTTCTTGTAAGGAAAATATCTTAAAAGGCCAAGGAAGAGGGCCTGGTAATTAATTAAATATAAGGAAAACCTGAGAGCCCACAGACAAAGGAGGAAAAGGGTTAATACTTAATGTAAGAACAGGACTGGTTACACGATTGGCAGGGCCCAGTGCAATATGATTCAAGACAGTGACAGAGAATTAAACCAAGCACAGGGCCTGTGATGGAATAGGTCACATACCCATGAAGCTGACCCTAGGCAAGAGGCTTAAAGAAGTCCATTAAAGGCCAATGTGGAGCCTAGAAAGGGCGAGGAAGGGTTACTTTATTTAGATATTATTAACAAAAGTAAAAAGACATAGAACATAATTATACCTTTTAATCTTGGTTATTCTTGAGATAATGAAATTCCTTAACACCAAAATCTCTTAAGTGTCAGAAAATTAAAATGACACTTTCAAAATGCTTCCTGTGCACACAGTGTTTCACTAATAAAGTCAATACAATTTCTATATTGGGTTACCCTTTTTAAAAAACTTACATTTCTTCATGTCTTTTAGAAAGGCGAATTTCTTGAGCGAACAAGGAAGTCATCGTTAATGAAAGGTGTGTTATAAGCTTTCTGCTAAATAATAAAAACATTTAAAGTTACTTCTACCACATGTCCTCAGCTTTGCAACATTTGATCATTTTAGTACCTCAATCCATTGGATTTCTAAGAAGAGACAATAAAACTTAAGATATAATAATGTATGAAATGAAAAGATGCATTTAAATACATTTTCATTCAGGATGCATAGTTTTTCATATGCCAGATGCATCCAAGAACACCATGAGTTAGGTAAATTCAACATGTTTCACATTTTCCTCCCATTTTCCCCCCATACGCTAACCTTAATCACAATTAAAAACAAATATGCAGCTGGTACTAAGACAAGTTAACACTGTATTGTATCAACAGATCGAGAGAAATCCACTCTGTAAAATTCAACACAGGAACACCATCCCTTTTGCATGTGCACACACACAGAGAAAAGCGAACAAGTATGAGAACCAACTGGAAATTCATGGTCTTTAGTTTATTGGAAGGCTGCCCAGTTCTCCCGTCTCTCTTCCAAATAGTATTTTTCATGTGTAACTGGGAGGAAAAGCACAATTAGGTACCTTTACTTTACCCTGGCCGCTCAGCACTCTCATGTTGGGGGTTTAGGAAAACCTATTTTCACGGTACACTTTCACCAAGAGAAAGCTCACCTTGACTAAAGAGCCTGGGCCAATATAGACAGAGGTATAGCGAAATGCTTCGAAGGCCCCAAGCAGGAAGGCAAATCATATGACTGGGCACAAAAGCTGAAGGTGACTGCCCTAAGGGATAAAGAAAATATTTTCACGGTACACTTTCACCAAGAGAAAGCTCACCTTGACTAAAGAGCCTGGGCCAATAAAGACAGAGGTATAGCGAAATGCTTCGAAGGCCCCAAGCAGGAAGGCAAATCATATGATTGGGCACAAAAGCTGAAGGTGACTGCCCTAAGGGATAAAGAAAAAAAAAATGAACGAAATTCCTTCCTGGAATACGGCTTTCTGAAATTTTATGAAATTAAACACCGATTGCCTATTCACAACCTGAGTGTCTAGCTCAGATTGAACTCTTCGTTCAGCACACACCTATTGAGTGTAGGGAGCAGAGCCCGGCCAGGGGAAATAAACACCGCCCTGCCCTCCTCGGGTTTCCTCCTCAAGGAGCGGCTGTCTTCTCTTCAGCACCGCGGACAGCAATCGCTCCCAGGCTTGCCCGCAGGGTTTAATTACAGGTATTTTCCGCTAAGGTCACTGCAGGCCAATCCTCGCGGCCTTCCTCCAAGTTTCATTTTGCAACGGAGCTAACTAATAGAGCCTCAGAGAAATCCCGGGAAATCAGTCCAGGGTAACCTCTGTTAGGCTCGCCATCAGCACTTCAGACAAATTCTGCCTTTTGAACCGAAGATCCGCACGGTCTTAGAGTCCTCAGACCTTCGCCCCAACTCCCGTTTATACCCAAAGGACTCATGAACTTTCCTCATCACCCCGACTCTTACCCTTAATAACAACCTCCCTATCGGCCCTGCAGGCGCCTGCGCCGTCGTGGAACAGTCCGGGCACCCACCCGCCGTTAGACTTCACTCACCGAGCCCGCCTCTGAGCTCTTCCGGGAAGGCGCTGAAGACTGCGCCGACACTGGGGCCTCTGCGCAGGCCTGGGCGTGGTCACCCTCTTTGCGCACGCGCGGTGCGCGGTGACGCCATCACATTCTTATAAAAGGCGCGGGCGTCCGGTGCTTCCGAAAGCTTGCTGAAGTGTGGCTTTCCTAGTGAGAAAGGTGGGCGTGTGGTACGCGGCGCGCGGGAGGGTGGCCTGAAAGGGTCCTTGTGACTCCCGGGGAGAATCCATTTGGTAGTAGCCCAATTCCAAGGCCTTTTAAAGTGGGACCTGATTATGTGAAAAGGGCTTTAGAGAGTGAGGTCCGTTTCTTAGAAGCTGGAATGGCCCAGTAGAGTGTGGAAGTGGGGGAAACTCTGCAAAGTAGTCCACTGTGTTTGAATGGATTATACGGTCCGGTTATTCAATAAATAGCTGTGGAGCAGCTTCGAAGTGCTTCGCCCAGAGCAGAGCAGCGAATCACCCCTAACTACAGTAGCACTGGTGGATCACGTCTTAAGGGGTTTCTGTGTGTCAGTCACCATATTTACGTGGGTTACCTTATTGAATCCCCACAACGCTCTGTGGGATAGGTACCTTGATCCTCCTTTGACAGCCGAGGAAACAAGCTTGGTTGTTAGCTTAGGTCGTAGCTTGAAACCAACAGAGCCTTTATTAAATTTCCCATAGCCAAACACTCAGGATTCACACTAGGTAATAATCCCTCAGTGTATTCTTAAACATCATCATTTTTATTCCGTGAAATGTCTGTGAGGTATGTGGTAGTATCAGTCCTTTAATTTACCGATGAAGAAACAGGTTCTCAAGAGAGATAAAGTTGTTTTCTTCCTAAAGTTTACTTAGCTGATAAAGGGTAAAGAGCTAGGACTCCAATGTAGGTGTTTTATTTTTTCCTCCCAGAATATCTACATAAAATTTTGCTCTTGCTTTGGTACTATTCACTTAATATTTCCTTTGCTCAGAAAGCC
The DNA here is from genome assembly GCF_000696425.1 of Galeopterus variegatus. Lineage (NCBI taxonomy): Eukaryota > Metazoa > Chordata > Mammalia > Dermoptera > Cynocephalidae > Galeopterus > Galeopterus variegatus. The sequence goes on from NW_007727223.1 coordinate 394,660, forward strand.
CCTTCCCCAGACACAGGTCCGGTTCCTCATATCTTTCAACATTACTTCCTCACGGAGGCATTCCCTGAACTCCCAGTATAAGACCCCCACCTCCTGGCTCCGTTTTCTTCCAGCTTTATTTTTCTCCACAACACAGTAATATTGTTCATTTGTTTACCAGTTTACCAATGCACCCACCACTAGAATTTGAACTTCCTGAGAACAGATATTTTTGTTTCTTTGATTAGCTGCTGTATCTTCACCAAGCAACTAGAACTGCCTGACATAAATATGCTCAATAAATATTTCTGAATGACTGAATGACATAATTCCCCCATTGAAATTCCATCATAATTTCAGAGATCTCTGGCTTCAGTTGATAGTAAAGATGAAAAATAGGCCCTTGAATGGTCTTATGTTCAGGAATGAAGTATGTGGAACTTTTGCATGGTTACAAGGCACTCTTGTTTATCTTTTATGTAAGTTTACAAATAAGGATTTTTCTTAAGTTGGTAAAGGGTTGCATGAAGTAGAGAACAGAGACTGCATATCAAAGCATTTGTTTGTTGCTTAAGACAAACTTTGCTTACCTCTGTGCTTTGCGTAAGTTTGCATATTAACATTGTTGGGACAAACTCAGCTCTTTCAACTCTGAGCGTAGCTTTTTTAGGTCAGTGTTTGCCGTAGCTGTGAACCAAGGAATGCCTTGGAAATTTTCTTGGATTTTTTAGGAGAACAGTAACCAGGAATATATCACAGATACTTAGAGGTTATCTGGATAGAAAGTGGTAACTTATAGCATTCCGTAGAAGTGCGATCTGCTGTGACAGCTACCCTTCTCATAACACAGCCCACGGTTGATCCTTTCTGTGAGTCAGTTGGCTGGTGAGGTGCAATCTCTGGCAACTTCACAGTGTAGCTATTAGTATATAGCTTCTGTGTTTATCAGGTAAGTTTGGGTACTTTTCTGGAGTGAGGTATTCACTGTCTACCGTGCAAATTATTGCAACCCACTAAGTAACACCTCGACCATAATGGGACATTCTGAAATGTGTAGTGAAGTTACTGTTTCCTAACCTTACTTGGACAAGTTCTGTGCACCAGCGTGCTATAATTATCCCCTTAGCCTCATATAATTTTCTGCAATTGTCCCTCATTATTTAGGCAGCATTGTGTAATTTAGTCAGAAATTCTATAAAGATGTTTTTTTTTTTTTCCTTTTTGTCTTTTTTCGTGTCTGGCAACGGATCGCAACCCTCAGTGTCGCGCCTGTACTGGACCAGGACCGGCAACGGGATTGCAACCCTCGGTGTTGCTCCCACACCTCGCTCAGCCAGTGAGCGGGAACCGGTCTGTATGTGGGATCCGAACCCTCGGCGGGAACGCCGTCGCGCTCTCAAGCGGCACACTGTAGCAGTGCGCCACCGGGCCGGCCCTATAAAGATGTATTTTTAAAGATGTATTTATTAAACCTGTAAGATGTAGTCTTAAGTCACTTAAGAGCCCAGAATCTGGCTGGGCTCCAAAAGTATAAAAAAAGGGGCCAGCCTGTGACTCACTTGGGAGAGTATGGTGCTGATAACACCAAGGCCACGGGTTCAGATCCCTATATAGGGATGGTCGGTTGGCTCACTTGGAGAGCGTGGTGCTGACAACATCAAGTCAGGGGTTAAGATCCCCTTACCGGTCATGTTTTTAAAAAAAAAAAAAAAAAAAAAAAAAAAAAGCAAAAAGCTAGAGGATGACAGATGACAACATAAAAATAGCTAATTTTTATTGAGTGCTCATTCTTTACCAGGCATTTTACATGAATTACCTCATCTAGTCCTTATAACAACCCTATGAGCAAGGTTACTAAACTCTTATTGACACCATTTTTATAGCTGAGAAAATTGAGGCTTAGAGAAATGACTTAAGATCACGCTGCTGGTAAATGAATTCCAGCCTGTTTGATGTTAGTATGCTGAATATATCTGTACGTTATATTGAGAATTAAAAAGAATCATGCAGATTATGAGGATGCTAGAGAAGAAGAGAGAGATCACTATTAGCTGGAGTAGTCTAGACAGCATTTTGAAGACTGGGGTGGACTTTGAAAAATGGGTGAGATTTGGAAGTCTCTTTTTGTGATTAGGTGTGACAGTTGTCAGGAGAGTATGGTGTGGGGTGTTCTAAGTGAAGGAAGCAGCATGCACAGGAATGTATACTTGAGAGGACATCTGGGGTGTGGCCCAGTGGAAAGAAAGCATTGAGAAGAATGTTTTCTCTTTACTTACCCCAACTTTGAAGATTTCGTTTCTGGTGCCAAAGAATTTTAAAATGGTGGTTTGACAGGAATAAAGAGGTGGGATTATTGGAGAAGGTGAGACTGGTGAGTAGTAGAGAATAGAAATGAGGACACAAAAAGAAAGCTTGAGGATAAAAAAGGAAGGACAAGCTTTAAAGACAAAGAAATAATCAAAAGAACTGCAGAACCCTTGACTATTTCAAAGAGTGAATTCTTTTATAGTTTATACAGAGGCCATCTTTTTAGTGAGATCCCTTTTGAGTTTACTCTGGATAGACAAACACTAAGAAAATAAAGAACTCACGACTGAAATGGAGTTAGCTTTTTTCTCATTTAAGGAAATCCTGGATGAAATTTGGTAAAGTGGGTCCAAATGCCTGTATTTCTTCTTTTCTTTACTTTGAAATAAAATAATTAGAATTTACCTTGTTCCATACTTGTAGTCTGTCCATTTTACTATAGAAAAATAGTCTACACTCGAAATATAACTGAAATGCTTTAAATTGGCCCTTGATGGATTTTGACCAGAGAGAATTTATAACCAGATACCTCTTTAGCTTTTGTTAGTGAACCAGGTATCAATCTACATCCAATCAGATAAAAGACTGCAATAGAGAAGTCATTATCACAGCAGATGCTTATGTTTTTAGACTTCCTAGGCTGAGAGAACAAGGTCTTGCTGCTGATAAAATTATGCTTAATTCTAGAGATTTCCAGTGAGAATTTGCATATGCCTCTTCCTTCCTTGGAAGAGCTAGTTCTAAAATTCACTTGAGAAGGCATTAGAATTTTTAAATTGAAAGAAAACATGATAATTCTTAGGAAATCCTGTGTATGTTTATGCATAGTAAATATGTATACTTTTTACTTCCCAAATTTCAATAATTTGAAGTTTACCCAATCCTTTTGTCTTAAACGGACACCTGTGCAGCTGTGTATAATTTATGAAAGCATTTTTCCTTTTTTTTGCAATCCTGTTTCCTTGATTTCCAAGTGGCTCTCAATACATTCACTACTCTCTCTACACCTGTTTAACCCAAGCTTTTCTTGAAGTATTTTCTCATTCATGGCCTTCATATCTGTTTATTTTTTCCATGTTTTTTTCTCCTTTTGCTCTTATAATTCTGTAACAGCTTTATCATTAGTCCACTATTGAGCGAGCAATTAAGAACCTTCTTAATTGCATACTTTACTACTTAGTAAGCATTGTATTCTGCCATTCCTATCTTTTTTTAATGGTCTGCAACATTGTTTATTGAAAACATTTCAAGGCTCTTTGCACCAGCCAGTTTTTCATTATTGTTTGCTATATGCATCCACTTGAAAACTTTCAGATAATTTCCTTTGAAAGAACCAGAGTTGCAGTTTTACTGGATTGCATCTTGTTTCAGGATCTAAAGATGTATAAAAATATTGTCAGAAAAGGATGTTGTGCATTTAGGACAGTTAATTAAAAAAGAACACCTATGCTCTTTGTTTGTATGAGAACAGCATGAAGAAAATGTTTTACCTAATTTTTGAGCATTTTATGTGAATGCATTTCTTATGCTAGGGAATCAAGTCATTTTCAAATCTGGTTTTATTTTTCTTTTAAGTATCCCTTTTTATTGCTTTTCAGTAATGACTTTCTTAAATTGAAAGCTGAATAATTGTACTGATGATTTATTCTTACAAACCTCTTATCAAATTTGGATATGAATACCACTTTCAACATAATATTAAAAAGTTTAGTTAGTTTAATATACACTTTTTTCAGCGGTAAAAAATGAAATAATTTTTGAGTATCTTTTTATTTGAGTCTGCTTTTTTTGGACTCTGAATAAAATATACAAATTGGAAGCCATAGAAATAGACTATAAATTAACTTTAAGTGTTTGATGTATTTCCCTAAGTCCAAATGTGTATTACATTGCTCACTGGCTTGTTTATACAATCAAAAATAGTATTTTGATTAGATTAAATACAGCTCAATTTTTAGTTAACATATTTGCAGCAGGTAGAAATGTTAACAGTAATTTGAAAAGTTGTATAAATAAAGTTATCCTTTTACATTTTATTGTCTGAAGAATATCTGTTTGATGCATAATAGAGTTTAAACATATTTGCTTATATGCCTAAAATTGTGAAGAGTAGTAGAGGGGAAAAGAAATGAATTCATTTTAACTCTAGATGGCAGTTAAGCACAACTAACAAAGACCAACTTTTTTTAAATACAGAAACACAAAAATAGTAAAACACACACACAGCCACACATTCTGTTTTACCATCCAGTTAACTATATTCTCAAAATGATGTCTCAGATTGATATTACTAAACAAACATGTATAAAATGTAATTACACACAAGTGAAGTAAATAGCAGAGGCCTGTAATTGCAAGATTTTTTTTCAGCTGATATGGCATAAACCCATGCAATGGTTATATTGCTTGTATTTTATTTTGTCATTTTTACTAACTTTTAGTTTAGTGTAGTTTCATTTTATGTACAATTATTTACCAGTATCAATTCAAACCATATGCCATTGGGAAACCTATTACATATTTAATGTTTTGAAATGTTAAAATAGAAGCAAAGCCTATTTTCATGAAGGAATGTGTTCCATAAAAGTCCACTCTGAAATCTGGCATACATATTCATCCATGCACATTTGAGATTGCATTTTCCTTTGCTTTGCATTTAAAAATATATTTTTACATTAAGTATTCACAATGTTAGCTTGTTGCTTTCTGGGGTGCTAAAATTATGTTTCTGATAGTATTTATAAGGGAAGAGAAAAGCTTATCAGATCATAATTTGTTCTCATCTCATGGTCTCAGATCTTTGAGTGTACTATCATTTTTATAGACATGTAGAGTGCTACTGTCTCTTGTTTATAGTTATAGTACGTTGATACGGTGTCTAGCAAATAGTACAAAAAGAACTTAAAGTACCTCATACTGGCCAGCTGCCAAAAAAAAAAAAAAAGAACTTAAAGTAGATCTAAAGAGTCTCATCTGACTTAGATGGCTTAGAAAAGGAAAGGATATGATACCTTATAAAAATATTTTTATTGCAGATTTTTATGTGAAATAACTGAATCCTTTTGAGAGGACTTATTTGATTTGGTTCTTATTTCCTGTATTTAGCCATTTATGCCCTGAGCCTCTTTCTAAATAGTAGATTATTACATAGACAGCACCTGATGCCCAGGGCAAAGGGCCATGCTGTCCCTGCTCTCCTAGGCCTTGAGAGCTTGTAAGGTTGTGTTGCTCTTAGGCAAAAAGGTGTGGAGGTGTGGGTCAACCTATTGGAATGTAGGACCTCACTGAACATCTCAGATCTTGGAATCAGCATTTGCCTTTTGAGTTGGTTGTAGAATAAATGTTTATTAGAATCTCCAAGAGATGTGACACATTTCTGTGTCCTTGGAGTTATTTTCCTGGGCTCCAAAGTCCTGAGAGCAGATATTGGTTCATAACAGATTCTTGGTAAATGCCTGTTGAATCTATTTAAGTTGGCAAAAGGAAAAATGCTTTGTTTCTTTTTTTTAAAGCAATGTAAAAACCTAATGTCACTCATAAACTGAAGCAAAAGAAATGATCTATTTTAGAGAAGCCTCCACTAGAATTTTATAACAGTAAATAGAACTGCTGCTTACCTCCAACAGTTTGTTGACTTGCAAGAATAAAGGTGTCAGATCTGCCAATTTTTCAAGTGAAAGCAGAAACCTGAATTTTCATGTGAAATCATCTTATTTGTCAGTGTTAGCAACTAATTCAAATGAATAACTACATAGCAAAAAAATTAAAGCGTACCTGTGGACTGACATTTTGCAACCTTTAACTTACAGCACCCTCATTTTTAAGCTTATTTTTAATAACATATATTATAAAATTGATCGCTTAAAATCTTTTAGTTATGGTTGCAATCCAGTCATATTCTTTGAGGTTACCCTTTAGTTATTTTAAAATCAGATTTGGGGGTCTTTCTTTTGTTTCTGTTTTTCTTTCTTTTTGTGGCTGGCCAGTTCAGAGATCCAAACCTTTGACCTTTGTGTTATAACACCATGCCCTAACCAGCTGAGCTAACCAGTCAGCCAGATATTGGGGTCTTTTTAAAAGTCTTCAATTTCATTTTTGACATCACTTTCTTAAGTAATATCTATGGATATCTGATTCTATCCTTTACATTTTGATTCTTCCTAATTTCATTCTCAAAGAATAACCTTAATAGAATGTAAAAAAAAAATTAATTAAAAAAAAGAATAACCTTAAATTAAGTTTTGGGAGTACCTTGATATAGGTACTGTGTGCTATGTACTTTGGGTCCAAAAATCTAAGTACTAAACCAATATGTGATACCTTCCTCATTAGTTTTCTTCTACTTTTTACTTTCTACAATCCCTTCTACAACCATAGTGATTTTTTAAAAACATAAATCAGAACTTGTAACTCCCCTTTTAAAACTCTACTGGCCTTCCATTGCTCTTAGAATAAAATCCACACTCCATACATGGCCTATAAGGCCCTGCTTGATCAGATGCCTGCTTTCCTTTCCAAACTCATCTCTTACTGGGTTCCCCCTTGTTCACTCTTGCTGATGCACACCACGCTCAGTCCCATTTCAAGAACTTTAGCACTCACTGTTCCCCCTATCTGGAACATCTTCCACAGAGCTTTACATATATGTCTTTCACACATGGTTTCCTGAGGGACCTTTTATGTCCACCCTGCCAAAAATAATCCTTTTCTCATCATTTTCTGTCTTCTTGCCTTGCTTTTTTTTTTTCTTTATAGTACTCACCTATACCTGATATATATTCGCTTACTTGTTTGTCTTTCTCTCCCATCAGCATATAAATTTCATGAGGGCAGGAACATTGTCCATCTTGTTGACTGCTGTTACCCCAATACCTAGAACAGGGCCTCACGCTATTTTGCCTAATAGAATTGTAAAATAAATGAATAAATAAAGTCTAGGTAGCCACTGTGATGTTGTGTGGTAGAAGAGAGATCTCAAGTTTAAAAAGAGCTGCAGAAGCAAAGCAAGGAAGACATTACAAGTTATGATGCAGGTGCCTTGCTGCTGTACATTTGACATGTTTGCCCATCCTGAAACCCATCACCCCAATAGCTTTTTTTCAGGGTAAGAAATTTGGCTTTCTATTTTGTGTGTTAGAATTTAAAAATGTTATGTTAAACATGTTTTTTAGAACAACATTCACATAAATGACTTACTAAATTCATGAAGTGTGATTTTTGTATGTGGACTACTGTAGTAATACAAAATCTATTAGAAAGTTATCCTTTCTTAATCAGCAATATAATGTTAACACTTGAAGTTAACACTAAAATCCTGGGATTATGTTTTGTAATAATACTTTGAATTGCTGTTAAATATTTGAGGATTCAGAGAAATAAGATTAAATAATTATGTGGTGTTTTCTTTGCATATCTTTAGTATGTGTAAGTTCTTGGTAGAGAAGTAATTCTCAGTAGACACAGCATAGAACATATGTTATATAGCTTAATATTTCAGCATTGTTGAAAGATTTTCTCAAATAACTTTTATTATAATTTTGTTTTGCATGTGAACTTTTTATCTATTTGTATGAGACAAGTTTCCTAGAAAAGATGATTTAAGAGCGTGACAATGGAACATTCATTTATTTCATGTGCCAAAGTATTATTTCCCAAGTCTGTATATTTTTATGGTTCAAATGTATCTTTGACAGCTGTGAATGCTTTCAAATCCCTTTTAAGATCACCATTTCTTTTTCATTGATAGTTTCAAATATAGTCTATTGAGAGTACTTATGTGACTTTATGAAAAGTTCTGTGAAAAAAATTAGTTTACATAAATTCTCTGCCAACTTTGCTATACATAAATATAGTCATCACTTGGCACCTGTGGGGGACTGGTTCCAGGACCCCTCTCAGATACCAAAATCTGTGAATGCTCAAGTCCCTTATATAAAATGGCATGGTATTTGCATGTAACCTGTGCACATATACTTTTAATTATCTCTAGATTACTTATAATACCAATTACAATGTAAATACTATGTAAATAGTTGCCATACTGTATTTTTTATTGTTGTATTGTTACTTTTATTTATTTATTATTTCTGAATGTTTTCAATCTGTGGTTAGTTAAATCCAAGGATGCAGGATCCATACATACAGAGGGCTGACTGTGTATCCATATGAAAACTGGATCTCGTTTGGGTAGGAGTAGACCACCCTTAAAGGAAGCATGTAGAGAAAAAGAAATATAAAAATAATAAACTCCTCTTCCTATCCCAGACATAATAGAAATTATAACCCAGTTCATGCCGTGAATTGACCTAAGAAGTGTGACCTTTACAACTGAAATGCACTAGAACCTTGCACTGATACTTGCTAGAGAGGAAGTGTGTTGAATTGGCAATATCGCCGAATTAGAAAATGTGAGTTCAAACTCTGGATTTGCTGCTTAAGAACTCAGTTTCATCATTGGTAAGAGAAGGAAAATATTACCTTCTTTCTCTACTTTACAGGATACTTGTGAGGGCCAAATGAGATAATGCACAAGAAAGTGCTTTCAGAATTGAAAAGCATTATAAAAATAAGGTTTTCATTTTAGAGAGACATTAATGGTAAAGTAAATATATTTTATTAGACTACATCACCCATAGTCTTGTTACTGAGATGGTATAAAAACCTTGTTGTAAATTGTTTAACTTAGAACATGGATCTATCTCATGAATTCGGTTTTCCTTGGTAGTTAGGCTCTGGTGTATTTTAGTTCTGATTTATTCTATGAATTTCCAGTCTACATTTTTTCAAAGATAATACTTTCTGTCATCTTTGTAATATGAGCTGAAAAGACTAATAAACTAAAGCTTATTTAGCATATTAATAAAAATATTTATACATTTATTTAATATAAAAATAAAGGTAAATTTTTGGCAGCACATCTTACAATAGAGTCCTTAGCTTTACATTTTTAATTAGGTTTTGTGAACTAGTTTCCCCATGAGTTGTAGACTCAAGAATTACTGAGTATTCATTTTTCATTCTGGAACTTACAAAAATGAATTCTCAAAAGTCACTGATAAGTAAATAATCTAAACTTAAATTTAAAATGTTTTTAAGCACATGGAGCAAAGTTTCCGAAGAGAGTAGAATTAACAAATCTATTGGATTTTGAGGTATTTCTTGAAAGCACAAGATTATAGTACGAGGCATACTATTTAATTCCCAGATGGATGAAACAGATTTCATTGTTTTTGACTTACTGTTTAAAAGAAAGCTCTACCATTTTTATTCAAATTTTGCAATTATTCTTAGGACTCTTTTAAATAGAGTGAGCCTTTTGTAAAGTTGTGCGCAAAAATTCTGATCTATCTTTGAGAAGAGAGATATTTTAAAGGAAAAAATTTGAGAAAACTGCTGACTGAGACAGATAGTCTTGTTTTATAGTCTTTGACAGAAACATTATTGATATACCTATGTCTTTGATGGCTTTCACTCTCAGCCAAAGTAAATCTAAACTCTTTAGGTTTATATTCAAGGTCTTCCATAGTATAAACCTCATCCTACTTTTCCAAGTTCACTCGGTTTTTTTAGATGAAAATTTTGTTTTTGCAAAGCTTTCTACAATGTTCACATAAACAGAATGTCCTTCATTACCTATTTTGTCACTCAAGATTTATTCATCTTTTAAGGTCCAGCTGAAGTATCATATCCTTCTTGAAGCTTTTCCTCTGAATTCCTGTGGCACTTATTTATATTAATAATACTAATCTATTTAGAACTTAATGATAAACTGCTATGCTATCTATTGTTATTTAACTTTTCAGGTCTGTGTGTGTGTGTGTGTGTATAGTGTGTGTGTGTGTTTATGCATATATATATATATATGTATAGAGACCTATATTATTTTACATCGTTTCTATCTTCTATGGGGCTTAGAATATGTAGAGATATTGAAATAAAACATGTTCAATCAGTGCTAAAATGATTGTGATAGGCAATTACCTTCCTCAGCATTTTAGATCTTGGATGGAAGTCTTGTGTAGTGGATTGAATTATGCCCCCCCCAAAACTCACTGAAGCTTCTTGAATTGTGTCCCCCAAGTTTTATGTATTAGAAACTTGGCCCCCACAGTGACTGTTAAGAGGGTGGAAATCCTTTTATGGTAATTGAAAGGTGGAGCCTTGAAGAGGTGATTAGATTGTAGGTCCATGCTGTAGTGAATGGATTAAAAATGGTCGTTAGGGACGTGGTTCTGAGAGTTTTAAAAGAGAGAAGAGAGTCTCTCTGCTCTCTCTGCTATGCCATTTTTGCAATGTGATACCCTGCTGTCACTGAAGTCACCACCAGAGAAAGCCTTCACCAGATGTGTTCCATGAACTTTGGACTTCCAGACTCTGAAACTGTAAGCAATAAATTTCATTTTCTTTATAAATCATCTAGTTCCAAGTATTTTGTTATAAACAGCAGTAACAGACTAATACATCTGGCTTAACCTTTAAAGATAGGCTGCTCCCAGTCCACTCCTAGAAACTATAGCTTAGACTCTCTTAACATAAGAGTGTTCTCTCTGCAGAACAACACTTTCATTTTGAAAAAGCTCTGACTTTTAAAAGTATTTTAAAGATTATTTAGGAAAGTGAATTATATTTAGCCATCATACATTGTTTCTATAGCTCTCAGTTATTGAATGTCCCCACTTCACATGGTCATAATTGAGAGGTCATCTACCTGTCAACTTATGTTAGAAGATGCCACTCTGCCCAAGGCTTTATTGGCATGTTGGCCTTTTTGTATTTTAGTGCTGGTTTCTCTTACAGGGTAAGGCATATCCCATGTTCTCATTCTTCATCCATCACCTTTAGCTTCTCAAGGACAACTCCTTCTTAAGAGGAAGAACAGACTTGAGATAGTTGTCATAGCAAGATTATCAGAACCAAGTGGTTCATCTTACTAATAAAAGTAGCAGGTTAATTAGTCAGAAATGGATTCAAGGAGAAAGTCATCTGAGCATTGAATGGGAATGAAAGGATGGGCATTCCAAGTGAGGGAAGTGACAGGTGTAAATGTCTAAGTGTAGGAAAGAAACAGTCTGCAGATCAGTAAGTGAACAGAGTGGACTTAGCTAGAACGGAGGTGTAAGCTGAGAAGAAGAAATGCATGGTTGGATAAATGGTAATAGTAAAGGGAGGAATGATGTTATAGTTAAAGATAAGAGTTAACATTTGCAGAAAGAGAACTATTGAATGTTCTAGGGAGGACTGACAAGATTAAATTAATTTTTTTCCATTAATTTTTTTTAATTTTGGGTTTTAGTAAGATTGAGATAATTTTTAAAAATTTTAAAAATTTTGTTGGTTATGTATATTCTTGGGGTACAAAGCTGCCTGTCACCACTTGTGCCCAAGATATGTTGGCCAGATTGAGGCTATCAGCATGCCCATTACCACAAATTGCAGTTATTCTTCATGTCTCCCACTCAATGAATCCCTGACCTCCCCCACCCCACTCTGCAACCCTAGGTATGTTGTCTCCCTCTGCAAGTCCAGCAGACCACTGCAGTCTTTCTCTACTTCCTTCTATCTCTCTTAGCTTCCATTTATGAGTGAGGACATGTGGTATTTTTCCCTCTGTTCCTGGCTTATTTCACTCAACATAATTTTCTCCAAGCTCATCTTTGTTGTTGCAAATGGCAGAATTTCATTCTTTTTGATGGCAGAGTAGTATTCCATGGTGTATATATACCACACTTTCCTTATCCAGCCATCCATTGATGAACATTTAGTTTGGTTACATATCTTGGCTATTGTAAATAGAGCTGTGATGAACATGGGAGTGCCGGTATCCCTTCAACATGATGACTTCCATTCCTTTGGGTATATACCTAGAAGTGGGATTGCTGGATCAATGGTAGATCTATCTTTAGTTGTCTGAGAAGCCTCCATACTATTTTCCATAGTGGTCGTACTAATTTACAGTCCCAACAACAGTGTAGGAGCCTTCCCTTCTCTCTGCATCCTCACAAGCATTTGTTATTCTCCATCTTTTTTATTATAACCAGTCTAACTGGGGAGAGGTGATATCTCAATGTGGTTTTAATTTGCATTTCCCTGATGATTAGTGATGTTGAGAATTTTTTAAAGTGCCTGTTGGCCATTTATATGTCTTTGTTAGAAAAATGTCTATTTAGTTCCTTTGCCCATTTTTACTGTTAATTTGTTTGAGTTCCTTGTATATTCTGGATATTAATCCTTGTCAGATGTATAGTTTGCAGATATCTTCTTCCACTCTGTAGGTTGTTATTTTACTCTGTTGATTGTTTCTTTTGTTATGCAGAAGTTTTTTGTTTGATATTGTCCCATTTATTTTTTCTTTTGTTGCTTGTGCTTTTGGGCTCTTGTTCATAAAGTCTGTGCCCAATCCTAGTTTCTGAAGTGTTTCCCCTATATTTTCCCTTAGTAGTTTTATAGTTTCAGGTCAGGTCTTACACTTAAGTCTTTACCCCATTTTGAGTTGATTTTGGCATATGGTGAGAGGTAGAGGTCTAATTTCATTCATCAGCATATGAATATCCAATTTTCCCAGCACCACTTATTGAAGAGGCAGTCTTTTCCCCAATATATGATTTTGTTGCCTTTGTCAAATATCAATTGGCTGTAAGTCTGTGGGTTGATTTCTGGGTTCTCTATTCTGTTCCACTGGTCCAAGTGTCTATTTTTATGCCAGTACCATACTGTTTTGGTTACTGTAGCTTTGTAGTATAATTTGAAGTCAGGTAGTGTTATGCCTCCAGCTTTATTTTTTTGTTCAGGAATGCTTTGGCTATCCAGGGTTTTTGTTGTTCCATATGAATGTCAGGATCAATTTTTCTATTTCTGTGAAGAAAGTCATTGGTATTTTGAAGGGGAGTGCATTGAATCTGCAGATCACTTTGGGTAATATGGACATTTTTCCAATGTTAATTCTTCCAGTCCAAGAGCACAGAATGTCTTTCCATCTTTTTGTGTCTACTTTAATTTCTTTCAGTAGTGGTTTGTAGTTCTCATCATAGAGATCTTTCACTTCCTTGGTTAAATTGTATCCTAGGTATTTAATTTTTTTGGTGACTATTTTAAATGGGCTTACTTTTTTAAAATTTCTCTTTCTGTTAGCTCATTATTGAGGAATATAAATGCAACTAATTTTGTGGTGTTGATTTTGTATCCTGCAACATTACTAAAATTATTAACCAACTCGAAGAGTTTTCTGATAGTCTTTAAGTTTTTCTATGTATAGGGTCATGTCATGTGCAAACAGAGACAGTTTGACTTCATCTTTTCTAATCTGGATGTCCTTTATTTCTTTCTCTTACCTAATTGCTCTGGCTAATACCTCCAGTACTATGTTAAATAGAAGTGGTGAGAATGGGCATCCTTGTCTTGTTCCTGTTCTTAAGGGAAAAGCTTTCAGTTTTTCCCCATTCAAAATATTGGCAGTGGGCTTGTTGTAGATTGAGTCATTGTGTCGAGATACTTTCCTTCTGTACCTAATTTGTTGAGAGTCTTTATTGTGAAGGGAGGTTGAATTTTGTCAAATGCTTTTTCTGTATCTACTGAGGTAATCATATGGTTTTTGTCCTTGATTTTGTTGATGTGATATTCTGCATTTATTGACTTGTGTATGTTGAACCATCCTTGCATTTCTGGGATGAATCCCACTTGATCATGGTGTGTAGTTTTGTTGATGTGTTGCTATATTCTGCTAGTATTTTATTTAGGATTTTTGCATCTATGTTCATCAGAGATATTGGTCTGTAGTTTTGTTTTGTTATATCTTTCTCTGGTTTTGGTATCAAGGTGATGCTGGCCTCATAGAATGAGTTTGGGAAAGTGGTCTCTGTTTCAATTTTTTAGAATAGTTTGAAGAGAATTGGCATTAATTCCTCTTTAAAGGTTTGATAGAATTCAGCAGTAAAGCCATTTGGTCCTGGGCTTTTGTTTTATTTATTTATTTATTTATTATTTTTTTAAGTTTATTTATTAATATTATTATTTTTTTACATTCTAAGATGTCACGGAACCTGTGGGGTTGTGGGTAGGTGAAAAGGAAAGGAAATAGGGTGGCAGGAGGAAGGAGGGGGCATGGGATTCTCTGCTTTTGAGCTTTGCCAGTTTGACTATAGTGTGTCTCAGAGAGGATCTTTTTGGATTTAAAGGATCTCCTATTTGGGTATCTTTGAGCTTGCTGGATCTGAAGGTCTGTCTCTCTCCCTATACCTGGGAAGTTTTTCATTATTATTTCATTGAATAGATTTTCAATGTCTTTACTTTTCTCCTCCCCTTTAGAAACGTTTGTGATTTGGATATTTATGTGCTTAAGGTTGTCTGTCAGCTGTCTTAGAGATTCTTCACTTTTTAAAATTATTTTTTCATTTTTCTTGTCTGCCTATTTCATAAGGACCACCTTAAAGTTCAGATATTCTTTCTTCATCTTGTTCTAATCTGCTGCTTAAGCTCTTGGTGGTGTTTTTTATTTCATTGAATGTGTCTTTCCATTCCAGGAGTTCTGCTACATTTTTTAAATAAGGAATTAATCTCTTTGTAAACTTCCTCCTTCATATCCTGGATATTTTTTTTCATTTCATTGTGTTGTCTTACAGAGTTCATTGAGTTTCCTTGAGACAAGTACTTGGAATTCCTTTTCAGTCATCTCAGGGTTTCCTGTTCTATAGGGTCTGGTACTTGAGAATTTCTGAATACCTTTGGTGGTATCATATTTTCTGATTTTTTTCCTATTTCTAGTATCTCTATGTTGATTTTTGGTCAACTGGTAAATCAGTTGCTGCTTCAATTACTCTGGAGTGGACTTTGAGGAGAAAGACTTCTTACTCTTTTTCCAGGCTCATCTAGTGACTCTCCTGTGTCAGTGAAGTCAAATATATAGTGGGACCTGCACAGTGGTCATGGATGTTATTAAGGCAATGAGCTGTCCTTGCAACAGTATTAGCTGTGGTTGCGGCTATTGTGGACCACCTCTGTGGAAACTGTGTGAAGCTTCGTGGAAGTGACACAGCATGTGGTGTTGTGCCTTCTGGATGTGCAGGGCAGACCTGGGTGGGTGGCTGGCCTGTTCTTCTGCCTGACTGGGTGTCTCCCCTGTTGGTGGTGGCATGGCATCCTGCCTTCTGTGTGGGCAGGGCAGGGGCCTGTGGCCTAAATTAGTTGTTTTTTAAGGGAGATTAATTAGCAGAACTTTGTTCTCGAATTCTCTAAAAATGTTTTTCAAATACATTCATTAAACATGTTGGCTTTTGTCCCTTTTGCTCCATATCTCATGCATGTGGCTTGCACATAACCTTGCATGATGCAAACCCAATGTACTTTGAATTCTTCAGACTCTTTGCCAATGTGTTTTTTTGAAGACACACTTGTTATTGCCCAATAGCATATTTAATCTTACCTTTTGATTTGTTTCTATAACTACATAATTTGGATGTGAATCAGCGTATGGTTTTCTGTGTTCTAATGGACTTTATTAACAAATCAATGTAATTTTAATGGCACAAGTATGATAGCATTCCCTCTGCTAATTCTAGCTCAGTTTTTACGTGGTTATTTTACATAAGGATTGCACTGACCTCTTAAGCTTTTCCCTAAGTAAATAATGACTTCTAATTAGGCTATCATTAAATTATATTTGTGGAATATCACCTGGAAAAACATACACCAAATGTTGACTTTCATTTGGAAAATAAAAAGCCTCTAAGAATATGGCTCAAGTAGAAAATATTTCTTACCATTTACATAATAACTTTGGAAAAATAATCTCCTATTCACTGGATATAGAATTCTGGGTTGACAGTTTTTTCTTTCAACACTTTTAATATGTTACTCCATTGTCTCCCAGCTTGTATGGTTTATGACAGAAAGTCTGCTGTAGTTATCTTATTTCTTTTTAGGTAATGTGTTTTTTTAAATCCCTCTAGCTGCCTTCAAGATTTTTTTTTTGTCTTTGGTTTTCACCGGTTTGAATATGATATACCTAGGTGTGATGGTGGGGGTGTGGAGAGGGTAGTCATTCTCCTTGGTATTCTTTAAGCTGCTTGGATCTGTGTTTTGGTGTCACTAATATCAGAAAATCTAGGCCATTATTTCCTCAAATGTTCTGCCTCTTTATTTTTTCTCCTTCTGGAATTCCAGTTATACATATTGTACATCATTTGATATTGTTCAACAGCACTTGGATTCTCTATACTTCTTTCCTTCTTTGCATTTCACTTTAGGTCATATATATGGAACTATCTTCAAGTTTACTGATTCTATAAGTGTATTATCACACTGTGGCTTTATTTTGCATTTAATTAATGGCTAAAGACATTGAGCATCTTTTTATGTGCTTGCTTGCCATCTGTATATCTTTGATGAAGTATCTGCTCAACTATTTTGCCTATGTTTAAGAATTGGATCATTTCTTATTACTAAATAGCAGAAAATAAAGAGAAATCAAGGACGACAACTAGGTTTACAGTTTGATGCTATTGCTATTTACTTAGATGGTAGAAGACTGGGGGAAGAACAGGTTAGGGGAAAATTTTGAGTGGTGCTTTTGTCATGTTAAGTTTGGGATGCTTATTAGACTTACAAATGGAGATAATAAATATTTAATTGGATATGAATCTGGAGTTCAGGTTATAGGTTCAGGCTAGATATATACTTTGGGAGTGATTACATATAGAAAATATTTAATTCCAAGGGATGGATGGAATTACCTGGGGACAGAGGCTATAAGTGGAGGAAAAAAGAGCTTTAACAGAAGCTTGGAGTGCTAACACTGAGATATTGAAGATATGAGTTGAATCCGACAATCCAAGGGGAGACAGGGGAAATAGCAGATATTGAGGTAGGGAGAAATCCCTTCAAACCCTAATTTCCACTCAGCAAAAGTTCCTAAGGGAGCTGCATTTTTCAGACCCCAGATAGTTCTCAGCATGTTTCTTAACGGTGAGGTGAGAGAAACATTACAAGAAAATCACAGAAATGAACTGCAGTAGTCCCCCCTTAGCTGCAGAGGATATGTTCCGAGATCCCCAGTGGATGTGTGAAACTGTGGATATTAGTGAACCCTGTATATACTATTTTTTTTTCCGATGCATACATACCTATAATAAAATTTAATTTGTAAATTTGGCACAGTAAGAGATTAACAACAATAACTAATAATAAAATAAGATGATTATAACAATATACTACAATAAAAATTATGTGAATGTGGTGTCCCTCTCTCTTTCAGTAGCTTATTGTATGTAATACTTTTGGGCCACAGTTGACTGTGGGTAATTGAAACCATGGAAAGTGAAACTGCACCAAATTACGGATGGTGGGGGACTCGCTATATTAAACATGTTGGAATGTTCTGACACAAAATCCAGTTCAAATATTCTTAAACAATGTGAGAATTTTGTCCCAACATAAGGTGTCCTAATAAATAATAAAGTTCCATTTAAGTGCACATGATTGTTCATCTTTTCATGCATCTTTCTATGAAAAATGATGGGTTTTTTTTTTTTTCTTTTTGAGACTAGCCACACCGCGCTCAGCCAGTGAGTGCAGCTGCCATCCCTATATAGGATCTGAACCCGTGGCGGGAGCGCTGCTGCGCTCCCAGCGCCACACTCTCCCGAGTGCGCCACGGGCTCAGCCTGAAAAATGATGTTTTATACCTAGTATACTATTGTAACACTCATCCATATTAGTTATCTTATAAATGGTCAATTTTGAAACATTGTCAGGATTCATGAGTCATGAAAATGTTAAATATTGGAATATATTTTAAATTTTATTAAAACACCAGGAGTTATAAGGAAAATAACTATAACTCATTTAATCTAATTCTTTCTTTCTTTAATCAATAAGGTTTTGGCATAGGAAACAGTTGATCTTATTTATATAGTGAGGTACTCTGAAAAGAAGTACTTTATAGGCTTTAAGAATATGCTACAAATACAGGGAATGCTTCTACTTTGTGGCCACTTCTTCATGATACAATACTGAGTGGCTAATGAGGCCAAGTATGTCCAGGGTGGAAGGATGATGATGGGTATGATAATGACAGTGATCTATTGAAAGTAGTGAGAGAGATGGAAGATAAAAATCAGCTGAAGAGAAAGGAAGTTTCACTTTATATTGGTTTATAGGATTTTGGGGTAGAGATAGAGCACTGTTGCTAGTGTTAGAAACAACAGTGTTCACCTTTTTCATAGTACTATGCAATATTCTATACTTGATGCTTGACATTAACAAATATTATAAAGCCTTCTGTTTCACTTTTCTGAAATTATGGACCTTTTTTCTTAAAAAAACTTTCTGGGGAAGCCCTAAGAGATTTAAAGGATTAGAAGAGAAATTCAAGCTTTGGCCCATCATGTATAGTTGTCCACTTCCCGCTTCTGCCACTCTCGTTTCTGGTTTGTAGGATGTATCGGTTGCTTCCACCGTCCACCTTCATCCCCATCCACCTCCCTTGGATCTAATTTGACTTGGTGAGCTTTCTCATTAGTGATGGCAATTTCTCGATATTACTTTTTAACTGGACAAACTAAGGTATTTGACTTTTTGTTTAATAATTGGCAAAAAGTCTGTTAAGCAATTAAATAAAGCAAGAGTATAAGATACTTATAATGGTTAATATTAAGTGTTTACAATGTACTATCCTAAGATCTTTGCATGCATCATCTCATTTACTCCTCACAGCAGTCTTGTGAGGTAAACATTAGTTTGTATATTTTACAGATGAGGAAAATGGTGCTTAGAAAGGTGAAGTAATTTGCCCCAAATCACTGTCAGTAAGTGGCAGAATTGACTGGAACCCTTGGTTGTTTGACTCTGTAGTCCTCATTCTTGAACATTTTCTTCCCCATGGGAAAATGCTTTCTAAGTTCCAGTAACTATTTAATATAGAATAAATAGAATTTTGTGAGTGCAGTGTATGATAGGGAATGTGTATGGTTACAGTTTTTACTTGTTTGCTTGTGCTGCTGCACAATTATCTTTTTTACTCTTTTGCTAAAAACTGTCTCTACTAAAAAGTGCTAAATAAATATTTTTGAATAAATGGAAGAACTAATTTTTAAGACAAAATTGTAATCTTTGCCTCATCTGACTTGAAATGTTTCTGTCAACAACTTTACATTCTATACAGAATATACACCTAACATGGTCTATAGTAGACATTCAGCAAATGCTTATGGTATGAATTCTAACATAATGCTAAAGATGTCTCTAGTTTATAAGGTTCTCCTAAGCTTTGCAAGGCCCACTGGATATTGCCGCAAAGGCTGATTTTACACCTTGCAAATGTAGGGGTGGGAAAGGGAAATAATTTATAGGCCAATAAGTGCAAAAGTCAGATGATTTCAAATTACCACAAATCAAGTAAAGTTTATTTCTTTTTCAACTTACGAGCAACACAGTTGCTACATTCAGATAAACTGCTACTATAATTTTCTTCCCTGCCAAATTTAACTTCATAATGTTCATAGTCACAAAAGCCAATTTTAACTTGGAAGTAACCAACTTCTTGTTCCCTTCTTCTAGTGCTTGCTTGCTATGTCCATGGGCAAAAATATAAAGCTAGTGTCTTTAATATTGTCTCTAAATCCAGGTATGGTTAGTAGTGACTTCTTTTTAAATCTTACAGTTCTTAAAGTCCCACAATTATCCATTTAAAAATGGAGTTTTGGACCAGTGGCTTTTTATACTCATTTCTTTGTGCCATTCTTAGTAGCAGAAATGAAGCTTCCTTGTCTAGGGTTTTATCCTGGACAGTAAAAGCCATGGAGTAGAAAATTAATTTGCTATTTTAAATAGTCATAACTGCTGCTTGATGGAATCATCTTAAGTAGACTTAGTAGTAGTTAGGAATGTGGGAGCCCACTTTATTGCATGCTGACTGTCTAGGATTTTAATGACAGAAGACTGATATAAATGCAGACTGAGCATTCCTAATTTGAAAACGTGAAATGGTCCAAAATCCAAAACTTTTTGGATGCCATGATTCTCAAAGGATATGTTCACTTTAGTATTTTGGATTTTCAGGTGAGGGATACTCAACCTGTACTTCTACTGCTGCTCTTGTTTGTTCATTTACCAACCTGAGATAGAAGATAGTTCCAAAATTCTTATTGTAGATCCTGTGAGGCATCTGCTCACGGGATTGAGGCAGGTTAATTAAATTATTGACGATGGCCAGACATATGGTAAGAGGGAGAGATGGTAGACATTGGTGAACTGGAGAGTACATACCCCACATAAAAGGGGAAGCTACTGCCCCTCTCCAGCTTGTTATTGCCATGAGAAACTGAGCCTGCTGTTGTAACACTGCTGCCATTTTTGAAGGGAGCTTGAAATCTGAATCTTAATGTAAAAGTTCTCATTTTTTAAAATGTTGGTTACTAATACAAATTTTTTAAATTATGGGACAAATAAAATATATCTGTGGACTGAACACGATCTATTTGTGACTCAATTTATGACCTCTGGTATACTCTGATACAGAATAGTAAGGTCCCTATGAGTATAATTTGAGGAACTCTAGGGTTATATCATTAGAAAGTCATTCTTTTGGGCCAAATTGTTCTGTCTTCTACATACACCTAGGAAGGATTAGTACATTGTTTGTTAAATTCCTAATTACTTAGGGAAAATGAAATAATAGCTCTTATCTCTATGGAAAGAAAAACTGAGGCCCTGTTAGTGAAAGTTGAGCACCTGCTCTGGAGCCAGTAAAAGTTAACAGAGAATGGTGGACCGAAGCTGCCAAATTCAGGATTTGTGTACCTGTTTGGTTGGAAGTATCAAAATTCCTTGTAAGTAGTAGCAATTGTACTGATCATATATATATTACATAGATTCTCCAAAAGTCTTGCCAGGATAAATCCTTCACCCTACATAGTAAATATTAAGAAGGAGAAGTTGCTCCAAATCTATTATGCTGGAGAAGATAATAATTCTGTTTACAACTTAGCAACACATCATAAAGTGAATGAGGTTTAATTCAATATGCTGGTAAAACTCTGTCACTGTTTACTCTTTAAAGGAGGAAGAACATTAAGTCAACCCAGACACTTCTTTTTGGTTTGCTGCCTATGTAAAAATGACTAATGTTCATTTTACTACCATGAAAACTAAGACAGAGGGCTGGTGGGTATTAATGAGATCTGTTAAGGGAGATAGTGACTTCATTTTATTAGATATAGACATTTTTCATAGTAATGCTCAAGACTAATGAATACATCAAAAACCATACTTTATTTTAGCAATACAATTTACATATTAAATAACACTATAATAGAATGATTTGATATAGTTTTAAACAGAAGAAAAAAGGGGAAAATTTCAGGTTACAAAATCCCTCCCCCACCCTGAACAAATAAAAAAACAAACCACTTTTTCCAGATGAGTCAATGCAATGAATGTATTCGATGACTAATTATGTCTAATTCCTATTGCACAAATGGTCAATGGAATTAAAAAGAAAACCCAACTTTCACAATCACTGCCTCAAAGAAATAACACGTGTTGGATTCTTTTGGAATGCAAAGATGGTTCTTGCTACTTCAAAACCCAGAAAGTTGAACTCACATATCCCCCCCAAAAAAAAAAAAAAAAAAAAAAAACTATGACGGAGTTGAAACTAGAAAAAAATTAGCTTTATATGAAAATATAAAATTCTATGATTATATACCATAGATACAAAGTTCCCAGAAGATGCTTACCCAAGCAACAAAATATTTACAGTTTTAATGATTTTAGCTATTTCAAAATGAAGTAAAAGAAATATGGGTCAACGTGAAGGCTGAATTCTTTAGAAACGATGGCTGCTTGCTAGTTTCAAATGTCCTAACAAAAAAGGAGTCACTACCCCAAATGTTGGAGAGTTGCGACATTTTATAAAATTGACTGTCTCCTTTTTTGGAGATGTTTATTTCTTAAAACTCAAGATATTTTTCTTGAAATTAATTATCCTCTGTAGAAAATGCTTCCCTTTGCAAATATTTAACAAAAATACTAAAAACAGTTTAACAGCTAAGACAAAGAAGAGTCCAAATATTACAATTCCTTCCTATTTGTAGCATGCCTTCTTTCCAGAGATAAGTAAAGCCAATAGTGTATGTTAAATGGCAACTAAAGGAAAGTGCAAAGGGTTAAGTGAAATTACAGCTGTTAAAAAGAAAGAAAAAAAAAAAAAAAAGAAAGCAGGCATTTTCCCTTCATATAAAAATTCACTGGCACCATTTGAACATAAATTTTAGAACACAGGAGTTGAAAATGTATTTTCCAGTATAACTGCTAAATTCTTAAGACAAACTACATTTTGATTATTTTTTCTTAAATTATGATGTTTGGGTTTCTTTTATTTTTTGCTTAGAATTAGTAATATGTATCTTTGGTAAACTGGTATCTATATTTTAATTTTAAATATAGTATGTATGCAATTAAGAAAAAATTTATAACAAGGCAGTTGTGTGCTGTGTCATCATAACATAATTAGGATTATTTACTGATTTCAGTATGTCACTCTGGGCTAACAACTCCCACAGCCAGACCTTGAACACCATAACCCTTTTTCATCTTGCTGGACTCTTCTATTTGAAATGGACTCTAGAAGTTACAGGCTTAAAAGTTAGGAAAACCAATTAAATAATCTTATTCTTGAAATTCAGAAGTTAACTTTTTAACATAAAAGAAGTAGTGTGGCCACAGGATGCAAGAAAGAGTTCTCCTGATGGCAACAAGGTGTTTTTTCTCTGATGTCCAGCATGGCCATTTGGTCTGATCATTGCAATTTTGTATGCTGTGTGTGTCTGTTTACCTAGAGCAAAATTCATACACACAAACAGCTTATTTATAAAATAGCATACATTAATTTGCAATAACTATTTCCTTTCCCCCAGAGGGCAAGTGATAATAACGTTCTTGTTTTCTCAAGCAATGTGCTTATGTCTCAAAGAAAACACCGTCTTTGAAACCCGCTGCCTCTGGCAAGTATATTTTTGCCAATAACGAATAATAGGGAGGATACACTCTGTGGTGAAACTGAGGAGCTGCTGAATATAAAGTATCTTCAGTGAAGTGTGTTTGAACCACTATGGCAAGATAGGCAAATAGCAATTGCTCATAGTTCAATGGGTCAGGATCTGTAGACTTTGGTTTAAGCCTGCTATAGACATGCAAATTGCTCACAGAGAACTTCTAAACCATCTTTACTGTTTCTATAATATTTACCAACTTTTTTTCTGTTATCATGATTCTCATACCCCTGTAAGAAAGAGACAGTCACAGAACTGCACTGGAGGGTATGCATTTCCATGAATTGAGCCTTCTGTAAATAGCACAGAAGGGAATACATGCTATTTGTCTTCTAACCAATGTTTACTTTTATTAAGGAAAAATTACTGACAGAGGGATCATGAACCCCAACTAGAACATGACTTCTGAATACTAAGCCCACTGTGCCATCTACTGAAAAGAGTTAGATCATCTCAATGTTCTGTACAACTAAAAATAACCCACTTAACTAAGAAAACTAGCTCTTGCCATGATCTGAAACCATTCTCTTCTTGATTCTCCTCAGCTTTCTGGCAGTTGTAGTGTTCCTATGTTCAAGCTTTTTTTGTGTTATGTAGAGCTTCCTGTCACCTCTGGTGGGAGCAGAGAGGCTGTAAAGGGGTCTGTGTCACCTATCCTATACAGCCTAACAAACTTTGCTCACTTGAACACCTGTTCTCAAGACTAGCCTACACAGTCCTTGCAAAGCAGACTATTCTGTATTGTTGAGTCTATGTGATGAAAAGATGAAAATTAACCCTGGTAAGTTATGTAGTCCATGAAAACTCTATTGACCTGCCTGTGCACTGAAACTCATGGACTTGGCCTATAGACTTTCTCTCTTAAGCGACTTTGGTCCTCCAGCACCATTCTGACAAACTTCATAGTACGACAACTCAAGATAAATAGAGCCTCAGTGCTGATCATCATTAGTGTTTTAATGCATACCTGGATACTATGATAGCAGCCAGTGTGGCCTTTTTTTTGAAGTTTATTGTCATAAAAATTAAACAAAACCTTTTTCTTCTTAACAGGCCCAGTTCTGGTGATGATTTCACTTCTGACAGAAAGTATCCCTCAAAAGCGAACACATCTTAGTAAGTAGTTTATTGTTCTAACAAACTCTGCTGACATTTCTCACTAATGCTGTTAATTTTCCCATTGTGTACTGCAGGGTGAAAATGGCTCCAGAGGCTAGACCGAATAACTTCCTCGGACTCTGTAATGACTATCACCATCTTTTATTGAAGTCTACCTTAAGGCTAAACTACACAAAAGCATCCAAAGCCGTCTCCCTCTTTTAAAAATTACTTGAAAATGTAGACATCACCTTTTATTAAAAATTCTAATTTTCTCTCTCCAAATCAGATTTATCCATGTGTGGAAGTTTAGATAGTCCCAATACTTTTGCTAATACAGTATTTTCAA
Source organism: Galeopterus variegatus (assembly GCF_000696425.1). Lineage (NCBI taxonomy): Eukaryota > Metazoa > Chordata > Mammalia > Dermoptera > Cynocephalidae > Galeopterus > Galeopterus variegatus. The sequence continues at coordinate 419,434 of NW_007727223.1, forward strand.
TTTAATCTTAAATAGAAGAATGTATGTAATTAAGAGATTTATTTATGAAACATTTGGCAAAAAACGGAAAGAGAAGAATGTTAACTAGGTAGTTTTTATTAGATTGCTATATGAATAATAGGGAATTTTTAGAGGACTAGTTTCAAAATTACACACCTGCAAAAATTTTAATTCTTCCTACTGTGAGGTATGATATCATAAACCAAGCATTAATGGGGAGTACTAAAGGGGTCGTATAACTGAGTTGTGTAAAATATTGCCATCTCTCTATTGTAAAAGATAGCCCTGGTTTTAGGGGGTAGCTATTTCAGAGAGTCAAAATGGAATAACACACACTGTCCACATAGCTACTGTGAAAGCTGTAATACAGAGTTATCTTTTATTTTGACACAATTTTTTGAAACTGTGAATATAACATTGTAACTAATAAGAGATGTTCACATGAAGCAACTCTTAAGCCTTCTAATTTCTTATCTTTTATTTTGACACAATTTTTTGAAACTCAATATAACTTTGTAACTAATAAGAGATGTTCACATGAAGCAACTCTTAAGCCTTCTAATTTCTTAACTAATCTGTTAACCATCATAAATGGAACTGTTTCAAGGCCATGATGTTGATAGACCTTCTTAGGAGCTCCCAATAGCCTGCTGTTCTGTAAAAGAAAACAATGCTCATCCACTCCATTAAAATACAGAAGGCATACAGTATTGAACAGTGCCCACAAAAAAATAGGAGAGGATGGAGGAAAAGTACAGCATTGCCTGCTAGTAGAATGCAACTGCTTCAGCAATAATAATAATAATAATAATAATAATAATAAAATCAAGATTCACTGGCATAACAAAGACCTTCACTATACTGAACTAAAAAGTAGCATGTATGTCGTCATGGAATGTCATATTAGGGTTTGCTTTAGTATTAGATTATAGGCAGTAACACTGATCATATAGTGCAAACTAGGTAAAACTGCGTTTCACTGTGTGAAATGAACAGAGGTGCAAATGCTCAGTAGGATACCATTAAGACATAAAATGGCAAAAAATAAATATCAAAACTTTTATCAGTGTAAAAAAGTAACTGGGTTATTGTATAACCTAGAGTCTGGCAAAAAAGGCCTCAAAAAAGTTCTCAGTCTTCAGAAGTTTACAAATTAAGTGCCCTTTCAGGATTCCAGTCACACTAAAGACTCCATACTCTCGGCAGGGTCTGATTCATCTGCAATTAGAACAGCACCATTTTTGTCCACTGTCGTGGGACCATTTCCATTTTCTTTAGTGCTGACCAAGCTGAGCATTGCTTTATAGACAAACTGGTATTGTTCCTGAAAAACAAGAGGAAAACAGTTTGAGCCAAAGAACAGCTTAGTCATTTCATCTAAGGTGGAAATACCACAATTAAAAATGTAATTGTAAAAATTACAATAGAAAAAACAGGAATAGCATAAATGTTATCTAAAAAACTTTAAAAAAATCATTTGAATCTTTTATAATCAAGGATTATAATCATGTTCCTTATGTCCTTTATCTCTGTTAGCTTGGAGCCAGTTCTCAATGTTGACGGTTCATTAAGATAATGGAATATCCATATCTAATAACTAGACAACACTATGCTCTAAAACAGTGTTTCTCAACCTCAGCACTTCTGACATTTTGGGCCAGATCATTCTGTGCTAGATCATTCTGTGCTGTCAAGGGCTATCTTCTGCACGGTGGAATGTTTAGCAGCATCCCTGGCCTCTAGATATGAGTGTACCTCTCTCCTTTCACAGTTATAACCACCAAAAAATTCTCCAGTCATGGCCAAATGTCTCCTGGTGGGAAAAATCATTCCCAGTTGAGAACTACTACTCTAAAGTATGAGTCTGAGTTTCTTTCTTTCTTTCTTTCTTTTTTTTTGCCTTTGAATACTAGAAAGTTTTGTTGAGGTACATCAAGCAATTCCACATGAAAACAGATTCCACAAGAAAGAATTCTCCACCCCCCCCCAAATGAAGAATGTGGATTTTACTGAATGTTTTTGTGGGTCTGAATTTCAATTGAAGTTGTAAAGATTTACCAATAAGAAAACTACTTACAATGTCTGTGAATACTCCAGGCCTCATAAGATTGATCATTTTTGCAACCTGGAAAACATCCACAGCATTTTCATTCTCCAGTTGCTGGGATAGGGTGGTAAGGGCACATAACATTCCTGCTGAAACTGCCCCATACCTGGGGGAGAGAAAAAAAAGATGCAATTTCAGATTTACTGAGAGACTGAATATATTGGAATGAAACTACCATCACTTATTTTCGTAGAAACTAAGTAGATTATATTGACATCTATTCTAGAAGATAAAAATGAATGAAATGCTGGACTGGGGAAGGGCTTTGGAAGCTAGCATAAAGGTGACATTTGTTTATGAATGCAAAATATCCCAAACTGTTTCATCAGACTTAGCTTGAGGTTCAAAAGTAGACTTGGGAGAGTTATAGAAGGAGTAGTGTTGGGGATGAGTTGGGTGGTACCAATAGGAAAAATGATGTAAGAGAACCTTAATGACAGGCTATTGGACAAGTAGCAAGTAGTAAAGGGCTTTGAAAAATTTTTTTTAAATAATCCCCAAAAGCTAAATTAAACTTGCAAAATATGAAGGATAGAGAATGGAAATATATGGCTCAAAATGAGGTCAGAGAATTTTCAAAATTAGTTTCATATTTAGTAATTATTTTTGGCACTGAAGTGGAACTTTTAAGATGAGAGGCACATTCTATGAAATCCTTGGAAAAACAAATATGGTTCTCCTTCCTTCACAAAAAAAGGCTTAGATTTTTTCAGATCGCCAACTCCATATTTTACAGGAACCTGTAAGAATACAGTTTCCATATCAGTGATGAGAAAACAGGTCGAGTAAATGAATTTGTTCACATTGGTGGTGCTGGTAGAAATGAAACTAGAGTTCAGATGCTCTGTGCCCATTGTCTCTTAAAAACTGTTAAATATGTAGTTCCCGAATGAATTCTTGTATGAGATTAAAATAGTACACGTTTTACCAAAGTCCAAATAAGACCCCAATCCCTTTTAATCACTACTCTAACTTTGGAGGTGACCTATCCAGAGGTAAAAATTGTTATACGTTTAGGTATAGCCTTCCTGATTTAGGTGTATCAGATGCAGTACAGCTCATTATTTCATCTGCTGTATGCATACCAGATTTATGCATTTCCTTACTGATGGACATTTAGCATGTTTGTTCGTGTGCATATCAGCATGGGTACCATGAGTAAAAGAGCTAGGTCACAAATATGCCCATTTTTAGTTTTAAAGACATTGCTATATTTCTTTCACAAGTCGTTGTTACCTATTCATATTCCTCCCAGCATGAGAATACTTCAGTCACACAGTAGAACTCTGTTGAAATTCTAATAATTTATGGATGTTCTAGGTAGTTGGCCATGTCTTTATATCCCAGTAATACCAGTTTTGTATCCTTCAACTTTTACACTTCTTATATCTTTTACTTTTACTATGTTGGCTAGAACTGAAATAATTTTATGTACTAGCCCTGAGAGCATGTATCATTTAATGTCTTTAATGGTCAAGCTTCTACGTTTTCAATATTAAATAAAAGTATTTGCTGTACGCCTCTGGTAAATAACACTTATCAAGGTAAAGAGGATGCTTTCTATTTTTAGCTTGCTAAGGGTGTTTTCTTTTCATGAATGGGTGTTATGCTTTCTAATATCTTTTTTTCTTTTTTCGTGTCCGGCAACGGATCGCAACCCTCAGTGTCACGCCCGTACCGGACCGGGACCGGCAACGGGATCGCAACCCTCAGTGCTGCGCCCGCACCTCGCCCAGCCAGTGAGCGGGAACCGGTCTGTATGTGGGATCCGAACCCTCGTTGGGAGCGCCGCCGCGCTCCCAAGTGGTGCACTGTAGCAGTGCGCCACCGGGCCGGCCCATAATATCTTTTTTTCGAAATCTTTTTAATAATGTACTGAATTCACTGATAGATTTTTGGTGATGTTTAACCAGATGTCTTACTTTTTCATGATGTGCAGTACTTTTAATATAACATATTGGGTATTATTAGACAGTATTTTATTTACATTTTTGTATCCACATTCAAATAAGTAAGACTGGCCTATACTTTTCCATTCTGGTGCTAGCTTTGTTTGTTTTGGCAGCTAGCTGGTACAGGGATCAAACCCTGGACCCTAGTGTTATCAGCAGGTGTTATGCTCCAACCAACTGAGCTAACCAGCCAGACCTGTTTGTTTAAATAAAGGTTGCATTAAATCTTCTATGTGTTATTGTTCAAATGTAGGTTTGGTCAGGACTTGGACCCTACAGTTGGAAAACTTGTTCTTTTATTCAGTTTGTACTGTGGGTACTACTATTATCTCCATTTGAGGTTGAAGAAACAAGGCACATTCAGATGAAATAACTGTACAAGGTCTCAGAGTGAGACTAGATCTTAAATTTGAGCTGATACATGTAAATGGCTGAGAGCACATACCATGTGTTTGGTAAATATCTTATTATGCTCATTATCTAGGCTTAAAAATATATTAGTATAGAGTGGCAAATAAATAGTCTCAAATGTTTATTTTATTTCCTTTAAAATAATCTGTATTTTTAGCTTTTTACTGTAGAAAATGTTAAACATACACAAAAGTATAATAGTACAGTAACCTTCATGTAGGCATCATTCAATTACAACAATCACTAGCTTATGGACGCTCTTGTTTCATCTCTATTTCCTCCCCCATATATTTTGAAGCAAATCCAGATATTTTATTCAGAATTATTTTAGTATAAAACTCTAAAAAATAAGGACTTAAAAGGATAAACATAATATTATTACACCTAAGCAAATTAACAATTCTCAAAGTTTTTAACATAACTGCAGATAAATGGGAGACTTTTTTGCCTTTCTAATGTTACTTCATGCCTTCTCTAAGTTTTTCTACACCACATTTTCCAAAGTTGTATCTTTTATTTATTCCAAAGTTGTAAAATTTTATTTACTGCTTAAATTTTATTTTCTCCTCCCTGTCTCCATTCTATTACTGTTTGCTTTATCTTTTAATTCCTTGTATGATTTTTTGCATTCTGGTTCTTTTTCTGGTTTCTTAGGCTGAAAGCTTGGTTTATTTATAATCTCTTCTCTAATACTCATAAATGCAGTTTAGGCTGTACTTTATTTTTTTTTTATTTTTATTTTTTTGAGAATAGTTTGTCTCTATCCCACAAGATTTTGAAATCCAGTGTCCTCTTCTTTGTCATTTCCTCTTAAATATTTTGCAACTTCTGTTTCACTTACCTTTTTAACCCATGAATTATTTTTAGGTAATTCTAGATGTAAGGATTTCAGTTTCTAGGTATAAGGATTTGGGATCTTATTTCATTGTTGTTTTCTAATATTAATGCACTGTAATGAATGAATGTGGCCTTGTATGGAACGTATTGAAATTACTTGTATGTGGGAACAAATATGGTTGTTGAATTAGAATAGAATTTCTATTCTAATAGAATAGAATTTCAATAGTATTGAAATTCTATTTAAGGTCAGTTTATATAAATAAACCACTTGTGTTTGAAGAGACTATAGGTCTCTTCATATAGTCTCTCTTGGGTGCAGATGTCTCTATATCACTATTACATTAGGCTTGTTAATTGTGGCATTCAAACCTTCTCTCTGAATGCTACTGTTCAAATGTATGCTGATCATTCAGTTTAAAAACTCAACTCCTTATTCAATTCTTAGGAAACCTCTACTAGTATTACTTCTTCTTTAACTTATCTTTTATCTCCCCATGGATCATCTTTTAGATAATATGTTAGAACTTCTGTATCTAGCTTCCATATCCTAGTTTTATTTCAGTGCTCTCCATTCCACTACTAGCCCGTCTCTTAATTTCATAAATTATATATATATATATATATGTTTTTCTATTTTTAGGCTCTAATTTGTTCCTGTTTCATAAAATCTTTTGGATATCTGAGCATATCATTTTAATATCCTATTGTGATTGCTCTATTAACTCTGATTCATTGTGTTTTTTGGTTCTTGTTCGTCATGTTGTCTTTCCTCAGATTCTATATTGTACTGAGTTGACCTCATTTTAACATGGTATTTAAAAAAAAAATCATTTGTACTAATTTTGTTCAGGAGGGGAAGAATTTAACCTTTGCTTTAATATGTTCTAGTGAAACAGTTAGACTCAGGATCCCAGTCCCCCACCCGCTGCAACTTATTTCCCCGCCCTTGGCTCTTTTTTAAAGCCAGTCAAATAGACAAGTCAGGTAACATGTATCTTTGTTTTAGAGTGTGCGCTCCATGTGGGATTACTCTGGCCTTTCCTTGGGTTGCCTTTCCTATTAGACACTCTTAAAACACTTAAATTAAGAGGAAGCACCTACACAATTAGGCTGTAAAGATGTTAAAAGTAATGCTTGTTTAACTAGTGCTGTTAAGAAAAAAACCAAAAGTATTTTCATCTTTCCCTGCCTATGTCTCAAAGGAATTACAAAAGAAATCAAAGTACTTTAAATTCCTGATATACAGTAATGATTTTTAAGTGTTCTGCCTATATTCATTATAAAACACATTGGGTTCCTTGTATAGTCAGTAAGCATAGTATCTACAGCCATTTAATCATATTTTTTTACCATTTCATATAACTATTTACAATTATTTAGCTTTGTTTTTTTTTTTTTTTTCCTTTTTTTTGTCTTTTTTCGTGCCCGGCAACAGATCGCAACCCTCAGTGTCGCGCCCGTACCGGACCGGGACCGGCCACGGGAACGCAACCCTCGGTGTTGCTCCCGCCCCTCGCTCAGCCAGTGAGCGGCCAGTCTGTATGTGGGATCCGAACCCTCGGCGGGAGCGCCACCGCGCTTCCCAAGCGGCGCACTATAGCAGTGCACCACCGGGCCGGCCCCTGGCTTTGTTTTTAAGACTGTGGTTTTAAAATCATAACGAAGAGTGATATCCAGTTATAACCCTGTCACTGTGAAGAAAGTGAAGTTTCCCCTGGAAATTAGTGGGGCAAGAAGGAAAACCAAGTACTAAAGCTTACATATGTATCAATCCTGGGGAAAAATGTCAACACAAAAGCCTTCCACAGGGCTTTAAAAAATTAAAACTTGGGCAGCGAATGAGAAAATAAAGTAGGAAAAAAAATTAAAGCATGCTCTTAAGAAACAAGGAAGAGGAGTGCAGGAATGCTTACTGTGGAAGGCAGTGTTAACCACTGCGATTAGACAGATATGTATGTGACTATGACCAGGGCCAGCTCCCTGGCTTGCCACCTGTGAAGTTGTATAGGGCCCTGTGCCTCAATGGGCCAGTGCACTCAGAAGGGTCCTGCAGTTAGTTTATTCCTTTCCTGTTGCCATCTGGAGATTATTAATTCTTAATAATTTCTGAGCAAGGAGCACTGAGTTTTCATTTTACATTGTACCCCACAAAATACACAGCTGATCCTGCACTGACACTAACTATATGTTTACACAGGTCCTAGGCAAGTTACTTAACTTCCCTATGTCTGTTTTCTCTTATGTGAAGGTGGGAATCCTAAAATTAATTTTCTAGTGGGGTAATTTTGAAGATTTAAAGAAATAACTGAATTAGTTATGATTTGTGGGTGTCTTTGCAGCAGTTAGTATGGAAAGCAGTCCATATATTTCTGCCTCTTATAGAATATCTCAGTAGTCTTCAGATCCTTTGATCTCAGGACCAAAATAAAATAAATTATTGAGGATCTCCAAACAGCTTTTGCTTCTTTGGGCTGTATCTATCAATATTTGTTATTATTAGAAATTAAAACTGAGAAAATGTTACAAAACAAGGCACTTTAAAAAGTTCACGGTAAGATTCGTATTATCTTTTAATTCTATTTTTTCTATGAACTTTTTGAAGTACCCTCGTAAAAGAACACGCAAGCACACATTCTATTAGTTTTGACAGTGATGATATCACGTAGCTCTGGAAAACTCTATCATACATTCAGGACTGAATGTATCTTTGTGTTATTGTGGAAATAGTTTTGATGTCTTGAATCTTCCTGGAAAGGCCTTGGAGATACCACCCTTCCCCCAGTGGTCCTCGATCACATTTTGAGAACTCTTAAATGAAATTAGCCTACTACGATATCCAATAGGGTGAGATATATCTCCAGAGTGAATAATTAAGTATTTGCACAGGAAATTATTCTTCAGAATAGTCCTAAACAGGTGAATATAAGATGCTGAGAATGAAGCAGTTTGCCTTTGGGCTGTGCCTGTGCCACGGGTGGGAGTAGGCAGGGCACATGATGAGTTTGGTTGTAGACATGATGCATTTGTGGAGTTTACAGGCCATCAGAAAGAGATGTTTAGAGGTAAGAAAAGAAAGTAAGGTGGAGATGGAAAAGTAACTGGTGTTCAGAGTATTGCACTAGAGCTAGAAACCATTTAAAAATGTTGAAGTTGTTCTTGAGTAATGTGGAAAAATACTTTCTACAGAATCAACTTATCCCCCACAGTTGGTAGATAAATGAACTGACACATTTCTATAGGTGGCTTTTAACACAGCTCACTTATATGATATTTTTAGAGCCACTGGTTTAGAATTAATTTCCATTTTTTGTATTTAGACCTAAGAACAAGCTACATTTCATTAATTTCAGAGGTGACATATTCAGCATGTGACATAAAAATCACTGAATAAGTAAGACAAATATACCCCAAAGCTGAATACAGATAAGTTTAATCAAACAGTTCTGTTTAGTGTTTAACTGGTTGTTGGTGTTGTTTTTCTTTCCCTCTTTCCTTACCATTAAATAGATTAGCTGCATTACTGACTTCAGGACAGAATTCCTCAGAGTACCACCGTAACAAAATCAGTCACAGAACTGGGCAGCAAACTTTAGAAACTGGCCTAAACTGGTAAGAGCTGGTAAAACCCAGAACACATTTGAAAAGCTGATCCAGATTTGTGAGGGAAGAACTTTAGAAGCAGCACTAATTTTATGCTATAACCGCATACCATAAAGTTTCATAGATCAATAGCAATTGCCCATTTATTTTGAAGCTGACTGTGCTCTTTAACCACTGCTGCATTGTCACATTTCTGGGGATCTTAGTGTGTTATTTAATTACTGCTTCAACTCTAATACTTTTCTAATCTTAATTTTTTAATCTTACTAATTAAGAGTCAGTCTGACATTTTGAAATAGTCACTATTTCCTAGGAAAGACCACAGAACTCTTTGGAAGAAGCCAATAATATGGCTTACTTTAAGTAGGAGGGTTCTAGGATTTGAGGTAAAGGAGATGACCTAGGCTCAAGTCTTTGTTACATGTTAACGCTTCATGTTACAACATTAGTTCAAGGAAAACAAAAAAGACTTAACAATAAACTTTACCTTCAAATTTATTAATATCTTATGCTACTAGAGTAGTTGGTAATTTAATGAACATAATGGATGCATTGAGAATATGCTGACCAAGGGAGCTACCTTGGAACTAAAGTAGAAATGAGGATGTATAATTGGTTCCATATTGATTACAGATTTGTGAGAGTCTAAATGATTCAGGGTTACACAACTGACTTACAGGTTGATTCCAGCCATGAAGTTTGACTCCACATATCCATATACATACCATAAGGTATATCTAGGACCCTTTCCTTCTTATTTGAAGGGCCGGGTTTAAAAATTATTCTGACACTTAGAAGCTCTGAGACCAGGCACAAGCAAGTAACTTGTTCTTTTGGAGATTCATATTCTTTACCTTTAAATCCCAAAAGGCAGTACTATAAACTTTCAAACATATCATAAAGTATATATATTATCATTAATAATAGTAACTTTATCCCTATAATCAACTAAACCATATTTTAAGAGGTACCTTCCCTAACAAGTGTTTGCTGAAATTCAGTGTAAGGATTTTAAAATGAATGTAAGTATTTAATTAATGTAAGTAGTTAATTACATTATTAATTTATTTATTATTAAAACAAAATCTTAAAAAGCATGCAAGTCTACCTTTGTAGGGTAAGATATAGTGCTTTCATTTTCTAAAACATAACACTCTAGAAGAACCTAGAGCCTTGGAAGAGTTTGACATATTAAAATGTAAACAGAACCCCAACACTTCGCACATGTACTCATCAGAAATAAGCTGAGAGGTGGGTAGGCTTTTAAATTCTGTCTTCCTTTTCTGCTACTATAACAATTCAACAAGAAAAATGTCCAAATTTTAAGATTAAAAAACAGGTACATACTCATCATGAACAATGGTGGGGCCATCCCTTGTTAAGGCCTCTTCCTTGATGACGTTGATAAGTTCAAAGGTACTGCTTATGGGGGCATCTGGGTTAGGCCATTTGGGACACTGAAAGTGCCGAACTTCTAGGACATAGTCATCCTATAATCAATACAACATGAGTCATATTCTATCCTTTATTTCATATTATACAGTCTACCTAGAACTTGATCCTGAGTAGGCACATTATCATAGATAACTCTGAACAATGTCAGGTTAACCAAACTGAAGCTGGTAAGAAGAAAATACTGGGGAGGTCTGCCTGCCCTTAGAAAATAAGCAGATCATCCTAGTGAAACAGAAGAATCTCATTTTGTTCAGGCAAAAATTTCAAGCAGTGATAAGTTATAAGAGACTTTATAGCCTACTCTATCTTCTTATTTATGTATTTTTTTTTAAAAAGCAAGGAAGGGGTTAGGGGATCATCATTTAAATTACTAATATAAGAAAGTCCCCTTCCCCCCATCCGTCCCACCCAAAGGCAGTTATTACACATCAAAATGTTGTTTACTTAAGAAAAAAAATTAACACTTTTGGTACACATTGCAAAGCTTACATTTCTGATGGCAAAGAAAATACTGAGCTTTAGTATGTTGTTTTTATAATTAGGTCAACACACCTATTTGTATACATGCTGAATCAGAGGAACTGTTACATTTCATCTAGCCATCTGGAAAAAGCAAATATTTGAAGGAAGAAAGAGGAAAATGTACATATTTAAAATTAAGTCATACTCAAATGCCTGAGCCTATATTGAGGGTGGTAAATTACTTCATTATTACTTACAAGTATGATCCAGGACCCAGGTGTGGCTGTTAATGAGAACTGAGGTTTAGTTACCTGTGTAGCTTCAAGGATAAAGTCATGGATGATAATTTGTTCTTCATTAGAGAGGCACAGTCTGTCTTTGCTGATAAGGGTGACAGTAAAGGCCTCACAGTTCATGGATTCTTCTCGACTTGGCCAGTACACAAACTCATCTTCTGCCTTTAGGAACCAAAAACAAAAAAAATTCCTCTGCAGTGCTGTCAAACATTTGTTTTTGAACTTTCTTGTAAAATGATTTTATGTTTGCCATTTCCCATAACTCTCAAGTCATCTTTTAAATTGGGTTCATGGAATTATATATCTCTAATCATGCTGAGTTCAATGACTATTGTATTCTATTGTGAAATATATTTTGATAATAACGATTTCTTAGTGCCTGTCACTATAACAACCCAAAACACTCCCTCCATAGGGGATGTATGAGGGGTCTTCAAAAAGTTCACAGAAGGATTCAGGTTCTTATTATCTTTTAATTCAATTTTCTACAAACTTTTTCTAAGTACCCTGTATTACCCCCATTTGAGAAGTGTTCTGGCATGTATAATTGGCATAGTAAAAAAGGAGACAGATCTAGGTCAATTTTAACTTATTTCTCAATTGCTTAAGCAACCAAGACATGCTAATTGTTATTTCCTGTGGATTATTTAATAACAATTCTACAGTTGAGTAGCATTTTCCAAAGGACTTTGATAAACATTATCTATCTTATTTAATTTTTACAATATACTAGTAAGAGAAGGAATTTTTAAAAATTTTTTATTTTGTATATTTAAGGCATACAACATGATTTTGTAGGATACTTATAGATAGGAAAAAGGTTACTACAGTGAAGCAAACTAACATATACATCATCTCAAATAGTTACTATTTGTTTTTGTCGTGAGAGCAGCTAAAATCTACTCATTCAACAGGAAACCCACATACAGTGCCAATTCTATTACCTATAGTCCTCATGTGGTACATTAGCTCTCTAAGAGACTTATTGTCCCACATATCTGGTACTTTGTATTCTCTGACCTACAATCTCCCCATTTCCTCCATTCCCTGCCCCCACCCCTGGTAACCACTGTTTTGTTCTTTATCTCTGTATATTGGAATTTTTATTTTTAAGATTCTACATTTAAGTGAGATGGTGCAATATTTTTCTTTCTGTGTCTGACTTATTTCACTTAGCTTAATGTCCTCCACGCTCCTGTATGTTGTGGCAAATGGCTAAATGTCATTCTTTTTTAGGGTCAAATAATATTCCATTGTTTTATATATATATATATATATATATATATATATA